>NW_027421598.1:0-176138 GCF_009905375.1 Apium graveolens
TCAAGAACTGAAATTGATCATGGTAATGAAGAGATCCTACAAATTGATACTCTTTTAGTTAAAAAGTTTAGAAATATGGGCTTATAGACTTCAAAAAAAATGGTTTTGAAAAAAGGCTGTAGTTACTCAAACTTTACCCTGATAAGAGGAATTAAAGGAAAAATGATCGCAAGGAGTCAAGGTATGGGGAAAATTACAAGTCAAGATCAAGTGCTATAATTGTGATGAAGTCGGACACTTTGCTGCTCATTCATAAAGCCAAACTCTGAGAAGAAGCAAGCCTTGATCTGCAAGAAGAAGAATTGAAGCAAGTTTTGACCAGAAGAAAAATTAGGATGATACATTACAAGAGTACAAACTATGCGCACAAAAAATTGCATAATGTTGTGTATTTCTAACAAAGTAAATTTTATTTTTATATGATTAGACTTTTTTCTATTATAAAGGGCTTTTCATAATTTTAGGTAAAAGTTACAAAATAAATTAATGGAGATTAAATAATTTAAACATGTATATTTTATTTTGTTGAATGATATTATCTTGATATTATCTTGTTAAACTAACACGGTTGAAACAATCAACTTTTGGCAATTTATATGAATTATTGATAGTCAAGTCAATATTTATTTAAATTGAAATGATATCAATTAGTGTAAATTAGTTTTTATGATTTTCTTGCTAATAAATATGTGTAAACAACATTATTGAGACGTCATTGTAAGGATAAAATAAAGAACATGAACTCATAAATTGTTATGATAAAAAAACACATTATTCTCAAATCTACTTACTCAAATTTACAAGGAAAATACAATTTGTAAAAAATAAAACTTAATTAAGCATCCTAAAAATATTTATGTTTGCAAAATAAATTGTACAAATTAAATACTTAATATTGAATTATAAAGTAACTTATATAAAATATGTAAATGTCAAGATTAATGAATATTGATATGTCTTTTCTAAAAAAATACACAACATTAATAAATGAATAAGAAATATGTTATATAGTGAATATAAAAAAAAATTGTTTTATCTTTATGGCCTCCCCACAACACCTAGTATTTTAGAAAAAAATATAAGTTTAAACCATTCGATAAAAACAATGAACAATTTTCCAGGATCCAATTTAAGTCCAATTATATAACAACTAAATTGACTAATTATTATTGAATCAATATTTGTAAATAAGGTACTTAATATTGATAAAGGCTATATTAAAATAAATTATAGTTAGTGTTAATATAAACCATAAAAAAATTGAAAAACTCGTCTGATTCGATCTTAAGAAAGTCATATTTAAAAGGCCCGAAGCTCTCTGTACATATATTTTATTATAAAATTTTGCTTCTCTCCTAAAGAGAAAAACTTGGATTAACTCAAATTCGGAATTTTAAAATATCGAAATAAGTTTTTGATAGTTTTATTTTTTCATCCAATTTTTTACACTAAAATATTTTGGGATAAAATTCTAAATCGGATAAAATTTTACACATCTTTAATATATTTAAAGAAAATTTAACAAATGTACATTATTTTTCGAAGAAACGAAAGGTAATAAAATTAAGTATTTTACATATATCTAATTTGGACGTGCCTTAATTTGAGCCATTCTTGGGCCTCAAAATTTTGTATAAAATCCAGATTCATTATTTTTTTAGAAAAATTGATTTGATCCAAATTCTAAATATGTAAATTAATTAAGCCACCCTTAAAACTATTTAATTTATCTTTATTTAAATTATTAAATATTTATCTTTTAAGTTGAAATGAACATTTATCTTTTTTAGTTGAAATAGATTAGTCAATTAAATTATAATTAATATGTTTCCCACTATGGCTTATTGGCTTTTTATTCTACCAAAATTTTATTTTGATTTGCTAATAGAACCTATAATATTTCTCACTTTGTAAGTCAACAGTTATTATTGCTATTTAAGCAAGCAAAATAACTTCTAATTGGATTTATCTTCTTGTACCTAGATAATCCATCAAGAAACTAACAATTCATGTTTTCAATAAAATTAGTCACACCAAAATTCAAGACTTGTTCCACTAAAACCAAGTCCTAACAACACTTTAAATACTCATTTGAATTTGATAAAATTTACATAAAAATAAGTCCACAAAGAAAGGTGTAAATCAATGCAAGAAGCAGTGTTTAAGATATAGTAAGTCCCGAGGCTTCCATAACAAACCTGTGATATGAACATATAGTCACACAATATCCAAAAATGTAAAACAGAGATGAGCACAGAATAATCCGATTCTTAAAATTCTGTAAGCAATTAGATGATGAAATAAAAATCGACTACAATTAAAATCATTGCACTTGTAATTCTTAAATCATCTATAAACTGAACTGGTTTGTAATATTTACATTGTATCTACAAATAATGGTTTCAACATGTTTCTACTTTCTATGCATCTCACAAAGAATACATAATCAAACAAAAAATATTTTCAGTGTTTTGCTTAAGCTGCATATAAGAATAAAGCATTTAACTTGTTGTTGTTGCAAGGGGAGTGTGCCTTGCTATTATGTTATTAAATATTTCCTCGAATATTAGATCAAGTGATGCCTGAGACCAAATAAAAGTTGAATGGAGCGAGTACAAAATCTCGTGTTCAATTTGTTTCACCTATTTGGCTCTCATTACATAAGCAACTCATGACTTCTTGTTTATATATAAAAATAATATATAAGACTCTGTGTTAGGAGGGTTTGGAGGGTCAGATATATTTCAACATATAAAGTGAATTCAATAATTATTGTAGTTTGCTAGAATCAAGAATATATGATCACATTTTGTGTAATACAACTTATATATTATAGCCACTATCAGATATTGTCGCTTATGAATTTTTGCACATAAAATTATATAATAACGCTATGTTAAATCGTAGAAATATATAAAAACACTTTCCAAGATAATCAAAAATTAATAACTTTCCGTTCTTTGAGAACAACTTTGTCATCAATATCACCAACACCAAGAAAATACTTGATGTACCAATGGATCAACAACTTTGTCATCAATATCACCAACACCAAGAAAATGCTTGATGTACCAATGGATCATCATTCTTTGGAGCAGACCTTGACGCTTAATGATATATAATGATATCGCTACATGGTAAGGTTTTCTCCAAAAACTTTATCAAAATATCCACAATTTATTTAAGTTCCTCTTTAAGAGAATGGAAATGTGTGATATGTTAGGTGAGTAATGGTATTTGATTTCTTAAACCTTAAATTTAATAAACATGGTTAACAATATGGAAATTAAAATTAATTTAAATTCAAAATAAATAAGAAAATAGTAGAGATGATAGTGGAAATTAATATTCTATACTTTGCAGGCCTAATTGTATATCATGGGTTTCAATGGGCCCAATTTAGTTTAAATTATTTTTTATCTTAGTATTAATTTCTTATTACAAATTAAAATTTTTTCCTTTTATAAAAATATAATTTAACAAAGTCTGCTCCATGTATTATACAAACTAATTGGGTGTTGATTTACAACCATAAGTAAACATGCATTACTCTAATTTATTTTGTATTGTAAATAAAATGAGATTCTATAAATTAAGTGGTAAGAATTTTATAAAAAACTTAACTAAAAATGATATTTTCTCGGAAATTTTAAATTTTATTTCGTGAAATTATATATAAATTCCCTACTGACCTCAACTAACAATAATATATGTACTACTACAACCCTAACTAAGAGTATTAAAAGTACTACTAACATACATTCAAGTCTTAAAAACCTCTCACAATAATTGAGATATTATTGGTCATGTAAAAATTAATATTACAATAACAACATTTAAGTCAAATTAAATTTTTGGAGGTATAAGATTGAATACCAAATTTTTGACAAACAAGTTATACTTATGGGAAAAAAGATACAATTTTAAAAATAGTTAATAATTGCTATCTTTATTTAAACATAGGAATTAAAATGAATGATAATATGATTGTTGATTTTTATTCTATTCTTAGTCAATTTGATTTGAACATGTAAAATGACAATATATTGTGGGTAACACTACATATACCATATTCATTCACCGGTTGATTGGGAAAAATCTAAATTGGGAAGAAATTGAATGAGAAATGCAGGCTGAGAGTGTCTAAGTACATAAGTTGTTTGACTTACCCATATGTACTTTGACATAATTATATTGAATATTTTTAATATTTTCAATTCTAATGAAAATTTATTATTTAAAACAATGCTTATATTTATAAACTTGTTTTGTAACTCAAAATTTTCAATAGACAAGTTTTCCAACAAATTTTGGGTCTTTTTACAAGGTGGGTATGAAATGCAAAGAGAACATTATTTTGTCAAATATGTACCAAAATATAATTCCATTATTTTTTTTAAGATGGATAAAGAGGATACGTACAAAAATTACTTCTAGAATTTCCTTCTTTGAATAAAATTATTAATATTAAACTTTAATTCAAAAAAAATTATTATTTTAAAAAGATATGTAAAATTATTAATTTTACATGAACAAAGTTCAAAAAACATGTATTATGGGATGAAATATATTCTACTAAGTTTGCCCTAATATTTTAAGTAATTCATCATTGATACTGACTTTGGTATGAAATGACTAATATGGCCCACTAAGCATTTTTTTCTATATAACAAATAGTAGAAAATGACTAGTTAAATTTCATACCAACTCTGTAATTTTTTAGTTATGATTTGAATCTACCGCTTATATTAGTGTTAGAAAATACATTTTTTTAAAAAAATATTTTAATAATCATGCAAAGTAATCATTTAAGCAGAAAATTATTAGTTTCTAACTTGAGTTGAGAAAATTTTATAATGAAAACATGTTTTTGACAAATAATTAATGCTTACAAAAATATATTAAAATTATTTAAATATCATTTACATTACTTATATTATGTACTCACCATTTTTTTATAGTTCTTTGAGTAATTGTAATCCAAATTAGTTATTTGAATAAACATTTCTTTTCTTCCAAATATTTTAAGAAAATATAAAAAATAATAAGATCACCAAATTCCGAGAAAAACTATTAAAAAAGGAGATCAAAATTTAAATTCAAAGTTTGTCAAATCCGAGAACATACCTCAATTTTTGTCCAAAGGGGGAACCTACATATGTCGATGGGAATAGAGTTCTGATTTCCTTAAAATTAAAAAATGGCTTATAAAACTTCAAAAAATTTGGTGTCAAAAGTTGATGATATTAGTATATAACTATCACATTTTTTACATTAGTATTTCATATGAGAATTAAACAAAAATGACCTCATTAGTATTTATTGATCAATACTTCTCATCAAGGTTGTTCATATTAGTATTTTTTTGATATTATAGCATATGTATTAGGATTCCTTATTGATTTTATCTTTATATTGATTGTGTAAGTGTGCAGTATATAAGCAGAAATTAGGTTAACACTAGTGAATTTCTTTTATCATACAATAACCTACAACCTCTCAAGATATTTGCTCATGTTGAGCTAGAGAATTTTGTAATAAGTTTTTATTCAATAATATATAAACTATTCTTCATTATTGAGTACATAATTGGATTTGATTGTTATAATTATATTGACCCCCCTCTATAGGTAATTAAAGGCGTAAAAATTGATATCAAAGCTTGGTGTTTATATAAAATCACTTTAAGATCGAGAAAATAATTATTAATGGCAGATAATGAAACTCAACAAAATGTGCGGTCACCATTAGCCATAAACCAAATCAACAACAATATGAGCAGATATGAAACCCTCAAATTTCCAATCTTGAAAATTAATGAATATCATTTATGTAAAGTCCAGATGACTATTGAGACACTTAGGTGGTTAAGTGTAAGGCACAACCGCTATCAAGAAGATTCCAAGGAGAATACTCAATCACCAGTATGAGCACTTTGACTCAAAAGTTGATGAGTCTTTTTTTGAAATCTATGATAGATTTCAGAAATTGTTGAATGATTTCTGACTTATTGACATAGAGTATGATCCGGCAGATTCAAACTTGAAGGTTCTTCTTGCACTTCCTCAAAAGTGTGACTTGAAATTTATATCAATAAGGGATAACTATGATCTTGAAGACACATCTCTAGTTGAGATATATGGAATTCTCAAAACTAATGAACTGGAGATGGAGTAGAAAAGTAAGACCAAATGGGACAAGACATGTTTCTCTCAGGGTAGAGGAAAAAAATAAGAGAGAAATTTGCAAGAAAGAGCCATTTCAATATGAAAGGCCATCATTGTATAGTCTGACACCGAGTCTCAAATACTCATGATGACTTACAAAATTATTAAGGAATTGAAATTGATCATGGAAATGATGAAGATATCCTACAAATTGATGCTCTTTTAGTTAAAAAGTTTAGAAATATGGTCTATATAGACTTTAAAAAAAATGTTTTTGAAAAAAAGGCTGTAGTTCGTCCAACTTTACCGTGATAAGAGGAATTAAAGGAAGAATGATGGCAAGGAGTCAAGGTATGGGAAAATTACGATCAAGTGCTATAATTGTGATAAAGTCGGACACTTTGTTGCTCATGTAGAAAGCCAAACTAAACAATAGAGTATAATTGTGATAAGGTATGAGCACTTTGACTCAAAAGTTGATGAGTCTTTGTTTGAAATCTATGATATATTTGAGAAATTGTTGAATGATTTGTCACTTGTTGACATAGAGTATGATCCAGCAGATTCAAACTTGAAGGTTCTTCTTGCAATCCCTCAAAAGTGTGACTTGAAAGTTATATCAATAAGGGATAACTATGATCTTGAAGAAACATCTCTAGTTGAGATATATGGAATTTTGAAACTAATGAACCGTAGATGGGGTAGAAAATTAAGACGAAATGGGACAAGACATGTTTCTCTAAGGGTAGAGGAAAAACAAGAGAAAAATTTGAAAGAAAGAGTCATTTCAAAATGCCATGATTGTATAGTCTGACACTGAGTCTCAAATACTCCTGATGACTTACAAAATTATTCAAGAACTGAAATTGATCATGGTAATGATGAAGATATCCTACAAATTGATACTCTTTTAGTTAAAAAGTTTAGAAATATGGGCTATATAGACTTCAAAAAAAATGGTTTTGAAAAAAAGGCTGTAGTTACTCAAACTTTACCCTGATAAGAGGAATTAAAGGAAAAATGATCGCAAGGAGTCAAGGTATGGGAAAATTACAAGTCAAAGATCAAGTGCTATAATTGTGATGAAGTCGGACACTTTGCTGCTCATTCATAAAGCCAAACTCTGAGAAGAAGCAAGCCTTGATCTGCAAGAAGAAGAATTGAAGCAAGTTTTGACCAGAAGAAAAATTAGGATGATACATTACAAGAGTACAAACTATGCTCACAAAAAATTGCATAATGTTGTGTATTTCTAACAAAGTAAATTTTATTTTATATATGATTAGACTTTTTTCTATTATAAAGGGCTTTTCATAATTTTAGGTAAAAGTTACAAAATAAATTAATGGAGATTAAATAATTTAAACATGTATATTTTATTTTGTTGAATGATATTATCTTGATATTATCTTGTTAAACTAACACGGTTGAACAATCAACTTTTGGAAATTTATATGAATTATTGATAGTAAAGTCAATATTTATTTAAATTGAAATGATATCAATTAGTGTAAATTAGTTTTTATGATTTTCTTGCTAATAAAATATGTTAAACACATTATTGAGACGTCATTGTAAGGATAAAATAAAGAACATGAACTCATAAATTGTTATGATAAAAAAACACATTATTCTCAAATCTACTTACTCAAATTTACAAGGAAAATACAATTTTGTAAAAAATAAAACTTAATTAAGCATCATAAAAATATTTATGTTTGCAAAATAAATTGTACAAATTAAATACTTAATATTGAATTATAAAGTAACTTATATAAAATATGTAAATGTCAAGATTAATGAATATTGATATGTCTTTTCTAAAAAAATACACAACATTAATAAATGAATAAGAAAATATGTTATATAGTGAATATAAAAAAAATTGTTTTATCTTTATGGCCTCCCCACAACACCTAGTATTTTAGAAAAAATATAAGTTTAAACAATTCGATAAAAACAATGAACAATTTTCCAGGATCCAATTTAAAGTCCAATTATATAACAACTAAATTGACTAATTATTATTGAATCAATATTTGTAAATAAGGTACTTAATATTGATAAAGGCTATATTAAAATAAATTATAGTTAGTGTTAAATATAAACCATAAAAAAATTGAAAAACTCGTCTGATTCGATCTTAAGAAAGTCATATTTAAAAAGGCCCGAAGCTCTCTGTACATATATTTTATTATAAAATTTTGCTTCTCTCCTAAAGAGAAAAACTTGGATTAACTCAAATTCGGAATTTTAAAAATATCGAAATAAGTTTTTTGATAGTTTTATTTTTCATCCAATTTTTTACACTAAAATATTTTGGGATAAAATTCTAAATCGGATAAAATTTTACACATCTTTAATATATTTAAAGAAAATTTAACAAATGTACATTATTTTTCGAAGAAACGAAAGGTAATAAAATTAAGTATTTTACATATATCTAATTTGGACGTGCCTTAATTTGAGCCATTCTTGGGCCTCAAAATTTTGTATAAAATCCAGATTCATTATTTTTTTAGAAAAATTGATTTGATCCAAATTCTAAATATGTAAATTAATTAAGCCACCCTTAAAACTATTTAATTTATCTTTATTTAAATTATTAAATATTTATCTTTTAAGTTGAAATGAACATTTATCTTTTTTAGTTGAAATAGATTAGTCAATTAAATTATAATTAATATGTTCCCACTATGGCTTATTGGCTTTTTATTCTACCAAAATTTTATTTTGATTTGCTAATAGAACCTATAATATTTCTCACTTTGTAAGTCAACAGTTATTATTGCTATTTAAGCAAGCAAAATAACTTCTAATTGGATTTATCTTCTTGTACCTAGATAATCCATCAAGAAACTAACAATTCATGTTTTCAATAAAATTAGTCACACCAAAATTCAAGACTTGTTCCACTAAAACCAAGTCCTAACAACACTTTAAATACTCATTTGAATTTGATAAAATTTACATAAAAATAAGTCCACAAAGAAAGGTGTAAATCAATGCAAGAAGCAGTGTTTAAGATATAGTAAGTCCCGAGGCTTCCATAACAAACCTGTGATATGAACATATAGTCACACAATATCCAAAAATGTAAAACAGAGATGAGCACAGAATAATCCGATTCTTAAAATTCTGTAAGCAATTAGATGATGAAATAAAAATCGACTACAATTAAAATCATTGCACTTGTAATTCTTAAATCATCTATAAACTGAACTGGTTTGTAATATTTACATTGTATCTACAAATAATGGTTTCAACATGTTTCTACTTTCTATGCATCTCACAAAGAATACATAATCAAACAAAAAATATTTTCAGTGTTTTGCTTAAGCTGCATATAAGAATAAAGCATTTAACTTGTTGTTGTTGCAAGGGGAGTGTGCCTTGCTATTATGTTATTAAATATTTCCTCGAATATTAGATCAAGTGATGCCTGAGACCAAATAAAAGTTGAATGGAGCGAGTACAAAATCTCGTGTTCAATTTGTTTCACCTATTTGGCTCTCATTACATAAGCAACTCATGACTTCTTGTTTATATATAAAAATAATATATAAGACTCTGTGTTAGGAGGGTTTGGAGGGTCAGATATATTTCAACATATAAAGTGAATTCAATAATTATTGTAGTTTGCTAGAATCAAGAATATATGATCACATTTTGTGTAATACAACTTATATATTATAGCCACTATCAAATATTGTCGCTTATGAATTTTTGCACATAAAATTATATAATAACGCTATGTTAAATCGTAGAAATATATAAAAACACTTTCCAAGATAATCAAAAATTAATAACTTTCCGTTCTTTGAGAACAACTTTGTCATCAATATCACCAACACCAAGAAAATACTTGATGTACCAATGGATCAACAACTTTGTCATCAATATCACCAACACCAAGAAAATGCTTGATGTACCAATGGATCATCATTCTTTGGAGCAGACCTTGACGCTTAATGATATATAATGATATCGCTACATGGTAAGGTTTTCTCCAAAAACTTTATCAAAATATCCACAATTTATTTAAGTTCCTCTTTAAGAGAATGGAAATGTGTGATATGTTAGGTGAGTAATGGTATTTGATTTCTTAAACCTTAAATTTAATAAACATGGTTAACAATATGGAAATTAAAATTAATTTAAATTCAAAATAAATAAGAAAATAGTAGAGATGATAGTGGAAATTAATATTCTATACTTTGCAGGCCTAATTGTATATCATGGGTTTCAATGGGCCCAATTTAGTTTAAATTATTTTTTATCTTAGTATTAATTTCTTATTACAAATTAAAATTTTTTCCTTTTATAAAAATATAATTTAACAAAGTCTGCTCCATGTATTATACAAACTAATTGGGTGTTGATTTACAACCATAAGTAAACATGCATTACTCTAATTTATTTTGTATTGTAAATAAAATGAGATTCTATAAATTAAGTGGTAAGAATTTTATAAAAAACTTAACTAAAAATGATATTTTCTCGGAAATTTTAAATTTTATTTCGTGAAATTATATATAAATTCCCTACTGACCTCAACTAACAATAATATATGTACTACTACAACCCTAACTAAGAGTATTAAAAGTACTACTAACATACATTCAAGTCTTAAAAACCTCTCACAATAATTGAGATATTATTGGTCATGTAAAAATTAATATTACAATAACAACATTTAATCAAATTAAATTTTTGGAGGTATAAGATTGAATACCAAATTTTTGACAAACAAGTTATACTTATGGGAAAAAAGATACAATTTTAAAAATAGTTAATAATTGCTATCTTTATTTAAACATAGGAATTAAAATGAATGATAATATGATTGTTGATTTTTATTCTATTCTTAGTCAATTTGATTTGAACATGTAAAATGACAATATATTGTGGGTAACACTACATATACCATATTCATTCACCGGTTGATTGGGAAAAATCTAAATTGGGAAGAAATTGAATGAGAAATGCAGGCTGAGAGTGTCTAAGTACATAAGTTGTTTGACTTACCCATATGTACTTTGACATAATTATATTGAATATTTTTAATATTTTCAATTCTAATGAAAATTTATTATTTAAAACAATGCTTATATTTATAAACTTGTTTTGTAACTCAAAATTTTCAATAGACAAGTTTTCCAACAAATTTTGGGTCTTTTTACAAGGTGGGTATGAAATGCAAAGAGAACATTATTTTGTCAAATATGTACCAAAATATAATTCCATTATTTTTTTTAAGATGGATAAAGAGGATACGTACAAAAATTACTTCTAGAATTTCCTTCTTTGAATAAAATTATTAATATTAAACTTTAATTCAAAAAAAATTATTATTTTAAAAAGATATGTAAAATTATTAATTTTACATGAACAAAGTTCAAAAAACATGTATTATGGGATGAAATATATTCTACTAAGTTTGCCCTAATATTTTAAGTAATTCATCATTGATACTGACTTTGGTATGAAATGACTAATATGGCCCACTAAGCATTTTTTTCTATATAACAAATAGTAGAAAATGACTAGTTAAATTTCATACCAACTCTGTAATTTTTTAGTTATGATTTGAATCTACCGCTTATATTAGTGTTAGAAAATATATTTTTTTTAAAAAATATTTTAATAATCATGCAAAGTAATCATTTAAGCAGAAAATTATTAGTTTCTAACTTGAGTTGAGAAAATTTTATAATGAAAACATGTTTTTGACAAATAATTAATGCTTACAAAAATATATTAAAATTATTTAAATATCATTTACATTACTTATATTATGTACTCACCATTTTTTTATAGTTCTTTGAGTAATTGTAATCCAAATTAGTTATTTGAATAAACATTTCTTTTCTTCCAAATATTTTAAGAAAATATAAAAAATAATAAGATCACCAAATTCCGAGAAAAACTATTAAAAAAGGAGATCAAAATTTAAATTCAAAGTTTGTCAAATCCGAGAACATACCTCAATTTTTGTCCAAAGGGGGAACCTATATATGTCGATGGGAATAGAGTTCTGATTTCCTTAAAATTAAAAAATGGCTTATAAAACTTCAAAAAATTTGGTGTCAAAAGTTGATGATATTAGTATATAACTATCACATTTTTTACATTAGTATTTCATAAGAGAATTAAACAAAAATGACCTCATTAGTATTTATTGATCAATACTTCTCATCAAGGTTGTTCATATTAGTATTTTTTTGATATTATAGCATATGTATTAGGATTCCTTATTGATTTTATCTTTATATTGATTGTGTAAGTGTGCAGTATATAAGCAGAAATTAGGTTAACACTAGTGAATTTCTTTTATCATACAATAACCTACAACCTCTCAAGATATTTGCTCATGTTGAGCTAGAGAATTTTGTAATAAGTTTTTATTCAATAATATATAAACTATTCTTCATTATTGAGTACATAATTGGATTTGATTGTTATAATTATATTGACCCCCCTCTATAGGTAATTAAAGGCGTAAAAATTGATATCAAAGCTTGGTGTTTATATAAAATCACTTTAAGATCCAGAAAATAATCTTTAATGACATATAATGAAACTCAACAAAATTTGCTGTCACCATTAGCCATTAACCAAATCAACAACAATATGAGAAGATATGAAACCCTCAAATTTCCAATCTTGAAAATTAATAAATACCCTTTCTGGAGAAGACTATATGTCTTCAGGTAACAGATGGTGAATAGTGGAAGGGATTTATGATGGACCTCATTAGAAACTAGTTTTTGCTATTGTGGTCAATAAAAAATGCAAAAGTCTGACATTTTTGCATAACAATCTAGACAGTGTGATGTCCCCTTGGTTTATTGAATGCAAAACAATCAAGGAAATTTGAGACACTTTGGTGGTTAAGTGTAAGGCACAACGGCTATCAAGAAGATTAAAAGGACAATACTCAATCACCGGTATGAGCACTTTGACTCAAAAGTTGATGAGTGTTTGTTTGAAATCTATGATAGATTTCAGAAATTGTTGAATGATTTGTCATTTGTTGACACAGAGTATGATCGAGCAGATTCAAACTTGAATGTTCTTCTTGCACTCCCTCAAAAGTGTGACTTGAAAGCTATATCAATAAGGGATAACTATGATCTTGAAGGCACATCTCTAGTTGAGATATATGGAATTCTGAAACTAATGAACCGGTGATGGAGTAGAAAAGTAAGACGAAATGGGAGAAGACATGTTTCTCTGAGGGTAGAGGAAAAACAAGAGAAAAATTTGAAAGAAAGAGTCATTCCAAAATGAAAGGCCATGATTGTATAGTCTAACACTGAGTCACAAATACTCATGATGACTTACAAAATTATTCAGGAACTGAAATTGATCATGGTAATGATGAAGATATCCTACAAATTGATGCTCTTTTAGTTAAAAAGTTTAGAAATATGGGCTATATAGAATTCAAAAAAAATGTTTTTGAAAAAAAGGCTGTAGTTACTCGAACTTTAGCATGATAAGAGGAATTAAAGGAAGAATGATCGCAAGGAGTCAAGGTATGAGAAATTACAAGTCAAAGATCAAGTGCTATAATTGTGATGAAGTCGGACACTTTGCTGCTCATTCATAAAGCCAAACACTGAGAAGAAGCAAGTCTTAATCATCAAGAAGAAGAATTGAAGCAAGTTTTGACCAGAAGAACAATTGGGATGATACATTAGAAGAGTACAAACTATGCTCATAAAAAATTGCATAATGTTGTGTATTTCTAAAAAAGTAAATTTTATTTTATATATGATTTAACTTTTTTCTATTATAACGAGCTTTTCTTAATTTTAGGTAAAAGTTACAAAATAAATTAATGGAGATTAAATAATTTAAACATGTATATTTTATTTTGTTGAATGATATTATCTTGTTAAACTAACACGGTTGAACAGTCAAATTTTTGAAATTTATATGAATTATTGATAGTAAAGTCAATATTTATTTAAATTGAAATGATATCAATTAGTGTAAATTAGTTTTTATGATTTTCTTGCTAATAAAATATGTTAAACACATTATTGAGATGTACACTTCCTCATGTATGTCACCGTTACAGAACCAAATACTTTAAGGTATCCCAAATCTGGTTTCTTACCTCCCCAAACTTCATACGGTGTTGAACCATTTAGAGCTCGTGTTGGTAAACGATTAAGCATGTATATTGTGTGCCTTACCGCTTCCCCCCAATTGGTTGATGGAAACTTCAATTCTTTTAGAAAACTCCGGACCATCGCCGCCACGGTTCTATTTCTTCTCTCGACTACCCCGTTCTGTTGCGGGGTATACGGGGCTGTATATTGACGTTCAATCCCCATTTCTTCACAAAATAATTTAAATTCATTCGAGCAAAATTCACCACCTCCATTTGTCCGTAACATTTTTATACTTCTCTCCATTCTCTTCTCTACCACTGCCTTATAATTTTTGAACATTGCAAAAACATCTATTTTTTCTTTTAACAAATATACCCACATTTTCCTACTATAATCATCGACAAATAAGAGAAAGTATCGATTACCTCCAGAAGTCTCAGGCGTGATCGGCCACAAATGTCTACATACACTAGTTCAAGGGGCTTCTTTGTTTCAAAGCTCGTATTTTCTGGGAACGGACTTCTTACCAACTTTGTCATCAAGCATCCTTCGCATTTATTCCTTGGTTGAATCAACTTCGGAACTCCATATGCTAATTTCTCCTTTGACATGAGTTCTAAGGCCTGAAAATTGACATGGCCGAGCCTTGTGTGCCATAGCCATGTATCTTCCTTGGTTTTTATGAGTAAATACATAGGGCTACTATCCTCAAGGCTTATTTTGTAGAAACGATTTTCACTCCTCTTCACTTTCATCAACAGTCGAACTCGTTCATCATACACCCATTAATATTCTCCCTCCAATACAACCTTGTTACCAGCCTCCGAAAGTGGACCCCTTACTAAGGTATCATAGAGTGTGCGCTCCCGAAGGCATCATAAGTAGCACTCCCATCGAAGCAGAGTTCCGCAACTATACGCAATTACTAACTGGTTCATAAGTCAGAGCTCACTCGAAATTCTTATTTGTAAAACATGGTACTTCATCAATAAATTTTAAAACAAAAGCAGTGCAAAAATATTTAAAACATTTTAAAATAAATAAAGTGTGAAGAGTTAACTTAAAGAAATATCTCCTAAAATTATGTTGCCAAAATGAACCTAGATATACACACATACACTTAATATAATAATCAGAATGTTAACATGTACATGCCACTAAGCTAACCACACTTTAACTTTATAAAGCTTAACCCATAATAACAATTAAAAGTCACTACAAGTAACAAAATAAATTCATATTGACATATAAATACGACCATTCTCATATAATAGTTCAAAATAGTGTACCGACAAATAAAAAAAACTCAACACTTAAATACATTATATATAATAATAATAAATCAAGTATATGTAAACTATTTAAATTCAGAATAAAATAGATGTAAATATTGGTGTATAAAATTTTCATAACCTTACGTGTGAAAATATCATTATACAAATTAAGTATAATCAATTTAATAAATGAGCATATATTTAATTGGTGCACTAATCTAAATGCATATCTAAATCAAACATATATTTAACATATAACATATGAATTATTATGCATGCACAAAACACGTAATTATAAACATAAATTCATGCATTAAATATTTACAAAAAATATAGTGATTATTAACTAAAACATTTAATAATCAACATCAAACTAAATGATTAAATTAAGTAAACTATAGTGTTATACACATAACCATGAACTAAATAATAAAATAAACTAATAACAAGTGATTTAGAATAGTCATACATAAGTTCACAAAAATGTAATTTAATTATATATATATATAGAAGCATACAACAAACATGTAAAATACATAACTAAAAATATAGGAAATAGAATGTACCTGAAAAGAGAATATGTTATACAGAGATAAAATGATATGCTAATAGCCTATTTATACACAAGTTGGATGCAAAACAACCAAGGAAATTTGAGACACTTTGGTGGTTAAGTATAAGGCACAACGGCTTTCAAGAAGATTCGAAGGACAATACTCAATCACCGGTATGAGCACTTTGACTCAAAAGTTGATGAGTCTTTGTTCGAAATCTATTATATATTTGAGAAATTGTTGAATGATTTGTCACTTGTTGATATAAAGTATGATCCAGCAGATTCAAACTTGAAGGTTCTTCTTGCAATCCCTCAAAAGTGTGACTTGAAAGTTATATCAATAAGGGATAACTATGATCTTGAAGACACATCTCTAGTTCAGATATATGGAATTCTGAAACTAATGAACCGCAGATGGGGTAGAAAATTAAGACGAAATGGGACAAGACATGTTTCTCTAAGGGTAGAGGAAAAATTTGAAAGAAAGAGTCATTTCAAAATGCCATGATTGTATAGTCTGACACTGAGTCTCAAATACTCCTGATGACTTACAAAATTATTCAAGAACTGAAATAGCATGGGTAATTCAGGATGGAATCGTTAGCATGGTAATTCAGGATGGAATCATTAGCATTAGCATGGTGTTCTCCAAGTATGGAGAAGCAGCAGCAACCCCACTTCCAAGTTGTACCAAGTAACCAATATCCTTAAGAATTATCTCCATACCAGTAAGACAACCTATCACTTGCAACTACAAAAAACACGTGTAAGTTTATAGTAGAATATTTATAAATATTTCATTGTTCCTCGAAATGGTTAGTAAGAGGTAAATAGAGAAAATATTTATAACTTGTCTGGTTTATGAGTGATTGTGTGGTCTTACTAACGAAAGTAGGATACAAGGTTATGGCTAATATTATGAATTTGACATAGTTTTGTTAAAGCTTCTCAAAGAGAATTGAGGAACTAACATATTTTACTATTAATCTTGTCTCTGGTCAATATGTAGATGCAACAAAATCTATAACATTGAATATAAGAAATGACAATATACCTCATTTAGATTTCTCACATGATCTATCCTTGAATACTTTCATGCTACTTTATTAAGTCCAAGCCATAAGATGCAGTTGTATCATTCTATGCCCTTATAATAACTTCTGAACTATCAATGTACGTAGGTACCATAACCGCAGTAACAATATGACTAATATGACTAAACCGTTCATCTTTCTCAGTGCAGTTTTTCAGCCCCGAGGCTTCCATAACAAACCTGTGATATGAACATATAGTCACACAATATCCAAAAATGTAAAACAGAGATGAGCACAGAATAATCCGATTCTTAAAATTCTGTAAGCAATTAGATGATGAAATAAAAATCGACTACAATTAAAATCATTGCACTTGTAATTCTTAAATCATCTATAAACTGAACTGGTTTGTAATATTTACATTGTATCTACAAATAATGGTTTCAACATGTTTCTACTTTTTATGCATCTCACAAAGAATACATAATCAAACAAAAAATATTTTCAGTGTTTTGCTTAAGCTGCATATAAGAATAAAGCATTTAACTTGTTGTTGTTGCAAGGGGAGTGTGCCTTGCTATTATGTTATTAAATATTTCCTCGAATATTAGATCAAGTGATGCCTGAGACCAAATAAAAGTTGAATGGAGCGAGTACAAAATCTCGTGTTCAATTTGTTTCACCTATTTGGCTCTCATTACATAAGCAACTCATGACTTCTTGTTTATATATAAAAATAATATATAAGACTCTGTGTTAGGAGGGTTTGGAGGGTCAGATATATTTCAACATATAAAGTGAATTCAATAATTATTGTAGTTTGCTAGAATCAAGAATATATGATCACATTTTGTGTAATACAACTTATATATTATAGCCACTATCAGATATTGTCGCTTATGAATTTTTGCACATAAAATTATATAATAACGCTATGTTAAATCGTAGAAATATATAAAAACACTTTCCAAGATAATCAAAAATTAATAACTTTCCGTTCTTTGAGAACAACTTTGTCATCAATATCACCAACACCAAGAAAATACTTGATGTACCAATGGATCAACAACTTTGTCATCAATATCACCAACACCAAGAAAATGCTTGATGTACCAATGGATCATCATTCTTTGGAGCAGACCTTGATGCTTAATGATATATAATGATATCGCTATATGGTAAGGTTTTCTCCAAAAACTTTATCAAAATATCCACAATTTATTTAAGTTCCTCTTTAAGAGAATGGAAATGTGTGATATGATAGCTGAGTAATGGTATTTGATTTCTTAAACCTTAAATTTAATAAACATGGTTAACAATATGGAAATTAAAATTAATTTAAATTCAAAATAAATAAGAAAATAGTAGAGATGATAGAAACATTACAATTTTCCTCGTATTCTAGTGGATTATAGAGTGTTGTATACATGTATGTCTCAATACATGGAGGCTCTAATTTTTTATAATGTAGTACTTTGCAATGGAGAAATTTGATCAAAATTAAAGAGTGGTTATTAATTAGAGAGACACATTGTGTTCAATTTAGTTTTACTTACACATATTTCTCAACAAATCAATTCTATGTTAAAATCCTTTTTATCCATATAATTAACAAATTGAGTTCTAGTGGCGGATACTTGAATCTCGTACATGGTAAAAAGGAGAAAATAAAGTGTACCAAAGTTTTTTAAGTTGTAAAAGAGAACTTTAATCGTTATATCAATAAATATCCATTCCAACCTATATTATGCCTTAAAATATCAATTCTTAACCCAACCACACCCTTTTTTCCCTTGTGACTTCAAAGCAATCATTGTATTATGAGGTAATAGCCTTCCTTCATTAAAAGCACTCTGTTTGTTAGACACTGTCTAGATTAAACATAGTTTGAACTTATTCACCACCACCTTCGACAGTATGCGGATCACAGCATTATGAAAATAGATAGGTCGAAGATCTTCCATATGTTTCACTTATTTAACCTTAGGAATAAGACATACAAGCCTACAATTTAGTTCCCTAGGCCCATGTCGTGTATCAAAGAAAATCTGACAAAATAGAACAACATATCTTTTAAAAAAATTTCAATACGTTTGAAAAATGCCGGGTTCGACCCATGTGGATCTAGTGAGTTGTATTGATGCATGAACAAGACTACATTCTTAACTTCCTCCTCCCTAATAGGTACTATGACCTAGTGATTGTGAAATAATAATTAAAAAAAGTTTGCAAAAAGGGTAAAATTTGACACGACCTTAATCGAATAATCATATATCAAACAAAACGGTAAAATTTGACAAAAATTTAAACAACTTACCCGAGCAGAAACAAAACCATGTAAAGCCATAGGAAAAAACATATGTGTGTGTAAAGCCATAGGAATATCAAATATGCATGTCCCATAATTACAATATACCTGTTTATCTTGTCATGGTTTCGATATTTTTGTTTATAACTATGAGCCAAAGCCAAAGCGACCAAATCGAGATGTTCCTCCAGACTCTGATATTTTACCTTAAGCAGAAGATGCTTTTTTGATGAGTCGATTTGATCCATGTTTGTGGAGAAATGACCCTGCAAAGAGAAAGTCAGGTACCGGGATTTGTAAATACCAATCTGAGAATCTCAGATTGAAATTTAATTTAATTCCTTATCACCAAATGATAAGGAGTTGTCAAAAAAGAGCACAAAATGTTTTACCTATCCAAGGGAATCCATCTTATAAAAGATGGCAACCTTTCCATTTTTGCTAACTTGATACATTTCCCTGTAGTAGGTAGCAAGGTCATAGTTGCAGATCAATGTCCTCCACCAATACTATAGATGTCATTTTCTTCGTTATTTGTATTAGTAACATATCACCTCTCCGTCCTTGAACTATTCTTGTTATCGACACTTATGGTATCTCTTCTTTCAATATATTTGTTCTCACTTCCCGTAGTCAATATATAATAAAACATCTGAAAGTATTGAATTTCTTCTTTGTAGTACTTCATTCTATAAAGATTAACAAACTATTAGAACATGGAGCAAACAAAAAGTCCAAAATACAAATTCTACTTTTACAACGACAAATGATACCTTACAATTTCATACCACTGTCATTCCAAACAAATCCCATTAAAACTCAGAACTGATAATAAGATACGATTGACAGATAAATATAACTTAATAAACAAAACCCTAATTAACACATAGTGTAACATCCATAAAAGATCCCAAACACAAAATAACATAGAAACACGAAAGCAAGGAGGTAAATTAAACAATAATTAACAATAATCGACCAAATTTAATCTTCTCCTAAATTAAATTTAGTGAATTGAAAGAACTTTAGGAAAGATGATTTGGGGAAAAAATACATTCCGTTCAAGGTTTAATCTTTTCCGAGATTTAATCTTCTTGGAGCTTTAGTCTTTACAAAGATTTAATATTCAGTGTTTGAGAGAAATATTTCAGCAAAGATTTAATCTTTCGTCGCCGTGGAGATTGTTTGACAGTCTGTGTTTTTTTTTTTATTTAATAGACAGCCGGGAAAACAATTTCAGCAAGCCCGCTCACAAGTTTTGAACAAGACCGCCTAACTTTTGGGCCCAAATCTCTGATCTACTCTAACGATTACATAATGTATTGCAATAATATGTATTTGTAAAGACCTCAAAATTTTGTTGATTCAGTTGCAATGTTTTTAAAATCCCTTGCAATAGACATGAAATCAACTTTAACCAGCAACATTTTTTGGATGGTTTTAGAAAATCTGGTTGCGAAAGCAATTCTATGGTATAGTGAACTAAACCCTGTATAACCATTATTCATCTAATTCCTGATTCTCTTACAGGCTGGAAGTTATTCCTCATACATACCCTGATATACTCTGGTGATATTTATGAATTACTTTATGCCCCGAAATAAATGTTTTATCAATATTAATTATGATTCTGTTTTATTGAATTACAATATTTATCATGTTGAATTGTTATAGAATTGGATAGGTTTCTAAATATGGAACAGATTTGAGGTCGAACCAGATTGGTGGTCATATTAGGTCAATGTGTGCCTTGAATCCAGTATAGAGAACAGAGCTGTGTGCCTTAATCGGGTTACTGTGTCACTGATCAGCAGCCTAACCTTGGTTTTAAACTTAAAAATGAATATCCAATTCTAATAGTTGCTTAACAAGGAACTAGATTCCTATGAATCATTTCAATTGATCATTATTAACACCGGGTTATTATTATTATAACTTGCTGAGCTAGTTAGCTAACCCTTGTGAATCTGTTTAAGTCATTCTACAGTTAAAATGGAAATTATTGGTAACGAGGATCACCAGTCCAGTATGCGATCTAGGATTCCCGGTTGAGTTGGATCGAGCTAGTTTGAGTTATGCAAGTTTGTAAGAATGATTTCATTTTCAGTTGTAAGTTAAACTAGTTAGAATTTGGTATGACGTAGTAAAAGTCAAGGTTGTGGTTGGTTTCTCATACTTTAACCTATAGTGATCCATGTTTGCATAAATAAGGGTAATTGCATATAATATTTCATATACAGGTTTATATAATATGTGTGTTGTGAACCCCAAACTTCTGACCCGGGTTTGGAGGGCGTCACAACCACCATCTCTGAAGCTAATTTACTACTAATATTACATAATATACAACCAGTACTACCACTAAAGGTACCAACAATGCTACTATAAATTGCCACTACTAAGACTAACCAATATAACATCAATGCTACCACCTGTAATACCATAATTAAACTGGGGATAAATGGAACGGCTTAAGCTAGCACGAACTTCAACACCAATACCAATAATACCACCACTAAGCTACCAATATGACCACTAAGCTACCACCAATGCCACCACCAATGCCACCACCAACGCCACTACTAAGACTAACTAATATAACATCAAAGCTACCACCTGTAACACCATAATTAAACTGGCCATAAATGGAACTGCTCAAGCTAGCACGAACTTGAACACCAACACTAATAATACCACCACCAATTCTCCTGCAAAGATTACCGCTTTCAATACCACCAATTGCCCTAATAAGAGCACCAGGACCAATGACACCATCAATTCCAGCAAATCCACTACTAATATTATCGTTTCTGGTACCACCAATGTAACCACTAAAGATGCTAGTCTTGCTGCCACCAATCCCACTTTTAAAACTACCCAATATACCACCAATGCTACCACCACTTATGTCATTATTAAAGTTACCACTAATGATACTCCTTAAGTTAGCATGATCTTCACCACCAACAATCCCACCACCAATTCAACTCCTAAGATTACGAGTACTAGTGCCACCAATTGGACTAGTAAAATTACCATCACCAGTGACACCGCAAACAATATTACTACTGGATTAAAGAAAAACCATAACTCTATAGTTTTCAATTAGTTACGGATCTATAGAAGTTACTAAGCAACGGGTTCCAGTGAGGCAGAAAATGGTGACCCTACCTATTCATGTATTGAAAATATAAGTTCTTCCAACACTAAAAAATTTCCCAAACAAAGCCTACATATCTATCAAGTAAGAAATCTCATTTTCAACCATGTGTGTTGTGAAATGAAGTTAAAAAGTGATGGGGCTTCGTGAGATCTTAAACTCTGAATATAAGTAAACTTCGTGTTTTATTAGGTCAATAAAGAGTAATTTAGAGTTTTTTGTCATATATACATTAGAAAAAAAATACACCCCACATAGATCCACTTGTACTATCTGCATTTATATTAATAATATATGTTGGCATGGTAAAAGTTAAAGAATAACAAAGAAACCTTACACGGTATATTGATGAAGAGAAAGGGATGGCACTTGGAGCATTTTCTTCATTGTTTTCGGAACTTGTTTCAAGTAGCAAGAAAATCCTGTGAAAATGTCTCTAAAGTAAGGTCATACATACACATAAAATAAATTTAATAATATAATTCAACAAATATGAACATAAAATATAAATAATTCCTGGGATTATGTTCTATAAATTTTCATTTTTTTTCATATATCATGTATTTGAGTATTTATGAGGAACAAAATAAATTAATACAAATGTACCTGATTTTTTTTCTAACCTTGACATATAATCTTGAAAGGATAATTCTTGACATAGAGGTCATGTAAAAACAAATACAAGTGACATTCCATATAAATCTACATACATATATACATGGAAAATGGGATACTTATTTCAGTGTTTGATTTCTACCAAAAGTTTATGCAAATAACACATATGAAAAGAAAATGAAGAAACAGGGAAATATAAATTATTACCTTAACTTTGTTAAACAACATCAATTCATGATAACCTGTAAACCTTATCCACTTAGTCCTCCACCAATTCATTTGATTAGTCCTCCACCAATTCATTTGGAGATGTGTTTAACCTTAGAGCACCAAAACACTCTTTGATAGAAAATACAAATAACTCCAAAACACTATTTTATGGCGTATTTGATGGCCATGTACAAATTCATTTTGTTTGTAAGGGCGGCTGGCTTGTGCTGATATTAGGGTTTTACCTACCTTTTTAATATTCTATACTTTGCAGGCCTAATTGTATATCATGGGTTTCAATGGGCCCAATTTAGTTTAAATTATTTTTTATCTTAGTATTAATTTCTTATTACAAATTAAAATTTTTTCCTTTTATAAAAATATAATTTAACAAAGTCTGCTCCATGTATTATACAAACTAATTGGGTGTTGATTTACAATCATAAGTAAACATGCATTACTCTAATTTATTTTGTATTGTAAATAAAATGAGATTCTATAAATTAAGTGGTAAGAATTTTATAAAAAACTTAACTAAAAATGATATTTTCTCGGAAATTTTAAATTTTATTTCGTGAAATTATATATAAATTCCCTACTGACCTCAACTAACAATAATATATGTACTACTACAACCCTAACTAAGAGTATTAAAAGTACTACTAACATACATTCAAGTCTTAAAAACCTCTCACAATAATTGAGATATTATTGGTCATGTAAAAATTAATATTACAATAACAACATTTAATCAAATTAAATTTTTGGAGGTATAAGATTGAATACCAAATTTTTGACAAACAAGTTATACTTATGGGAAAAAAGATACAATTTTAAAAATAGTTACTAATTGCTATCTTTATTTAAACATAGGAATTAAAATGAATGATAATATGATTGTTGATTTTTATTCTATTCTTAGTCAATTTGATTTGAACATGTAAAATGACAATATATTGTGGGTAACACTACATATACCATATTCATTCACCGGTTGATTGGGAAAAATCTAAATTGGGAAGAAATTGAATGAGAAATGCAGGCTGAGAGTGTCTAAGTACATAAGTTGTTTGACTTACCCATATGTACTTTGACATAATTATATTGAATATTTTTAATATTTTCAATTCTAATGAAAATTTATTATTTAAAACAATGCTTATATTTATAAACTTGTTTTGTAACTCAAAATTTTCAATAGACAAGTTTTCCAACAAATTTTGGGTCTTTTTACAAGGTGGGTATGAAATGCAAAGAGAACATTATTTTGTCAAATATGTACCAAAATATAATTCCATTATTTTTTTTAAGATGGATAAAGAGGATACGTACAAAAATTACTTCTAGAATTTCCTTCTTTGAATAAAATTATTAATATTAAACTTTAATTCAAAAAAAATTATTATTTTAAAAAGATATGTAAAATTATTAATTTTACATGAACAAAGTTCAAAAAACATGTATTATGGGATGAAATATATTCTACTAAGTTTGCCCTAATATTTTAAGTAATTCATCATTGATACTGACTTTGGTATGAAATGACTAATATGGCCCACTAAGCATTTTTTTCTATATAACAAATAGTAGAAAATGACTAGTTAAATTTCATACCAACTCTGTAATTTTTTAGTTATGATTTGAATCTACCGCTTATATTAGTGTTAGAAAATATATTTTTTTTAAAAAATATTTTAATAATCATGCAAAGTAATCATTTAAGCACAAAATTATTAGTTTCTAACTTGAGTTGAGAAAATTTTATAATGAAAACATGTTTTTGACAAATAATTAATGCTTACAAAAATATATTAAAATTATTTAAATATCATTTACATTACTTATATTATGTACTCACCATTTTTTTATAGTTCTTTGAGTAATTGTAATCCAAATTAGTTATTTGAATAAACATTTCTTTTCTTCCAAATATTTTAAGAAAATATAAAAAATAATAAGATCACCAAATTCCGAGAAAAACTATTAAAAAAGGAGATCAAAATTTAAATTCAAAGTTTGTCAAATCCGAGAACATACCTCAATTTTTGTCCAAAGGGGGAACCTACATATGTCGATGGGAATAGAGTTCTGATTTCCTTAAAATTAAAAAATGGCTTATAAAACTTCAAAAAATTTGGTGTCAAAAGTTGATGATATTAGTATATAACTATCACATTTTTTACATTAGTATTTCATATGAGAATTAAACAAAAATGACCTCATTAGTATTTATTGATCAATACTTCTCATCAAGGTTGTTCATATTAGTATTTTTTTGATATTATAGCATATGTATTAGGATTCCTTATTGATTTTATCTTTATATTGATTGTGTAAGTGTGCAGTATATAAGCAGAAATTAGGTTAACACTAGTGAATTTCTTTTATCATACAATAACCTACAACCTCTCAAGATATTTGCTCATGTTGAGCTAGAGAATTTTGTAATAAGTTTTTATTCAATAATATATAAACTATTCTTCATTATTGAGTACATAATTGGATTTGATTGTTATAATTATATTGACCCCCCTCTATAGGTAATTAAAGGCGTAAAAATTGATATCAAAGCTTGGTGTTTATATAAAATCACTTTAAGATCCAGAAAATAATCTTTAATGACATATAATGAAACTCAACAAAATTTGCTGTCACCATTAGCCATAAACCAAATCAACAACAATATGAGAAGATATGAAACCCTCAAATTTCCAATCTTGAAAATTAATAAATACCCTTTCTGGAGAAGACTATATGTCTTCAGGTAACAGATGGTGAATAGTGGAAGGGATTTATGATGGACCTCATTAGAAACTAGTTTTTGCTATTGTGGTCAATAAAAAATGCAAAAGTCTGACATTTTTGCATAACAATCTAGACAGTGTGATGTCCCCTTGGTTTATTGGATGCAAAACAATCAAGGAAATTTGAGACACTTTTGTGGTTAAGTGTAAGGCACAACGGCTATCAAGAAGATTAAAAGGACAATACTCAATCACCGGTATGAGCACTTTGACTCAAAAGTTGATGAGTGTTTGTTTGAAATCTATGATAGATTTCAGAAATTGTTGAATGATTTGTCACTTGTTGACACAGAGTATGATCCAGCAGATTCAAACTTGAATGTTCTTCTTGAACTCCCTCAAAAGTGTGACTTGAAAGCTATATCAATAAGGGATAACTATGATCTTGAAGGCACATCTCTAGTTGAGATATATGGAATTCTGAAACTAATGAACCGGTGATGGAGTAGAAAAGTAAGACGAAATGGGAGAAGACATGTTTCTCTGAGGGTAGAGGAAAAACAAGAGAAAAATTTGAAAGAAAGAGTCATTCCAAAATGAAAGGCCATGATTGTATAGTCTAACACTGAGTCACAAATACTCATGATGACTTACAAAATTATTCAGGAACTGAAATTGATCATGGTAATGATGAAGATATCCTACAAATTGATGCTCTTTTAGTTAAAAAGTTTAGAAATATGGGCTATATAGAATTCAAAAAAAATGTTTTTGAAAAAAAGGCTGTAGTTACTCGAACTTTAGCATGATAAGAGGAATTAAAGGAAGAATGATCGCAAGGAGTCAAGGTATGAGAAATTACAAGTCAAAGATCAAGTGCTATAATTGTGATGAAGTCGGACACTTTGCTGCTCATTCATAAAGCCAAACACTGAGAAGAAGCAAGTCTTAATCATCAAGAAGAAGAATTGAAGCAAGTTTTGACCAGAAGAACAATTGGGATGATACATTAGAAGAGTACAAACTATGCTCATAAAAAATTGCATAATGTTGTGTATTTCTAAAAAAGTAAATTTTATTTTATATATGATTTAACTTTTTTCTATTATAACGAGCTTTTCTTAATTTTAGGTAAAAGTTACAAAATAAATTAATGGAGATTAAATAATTTAAACATGTATATTTTATTTTGTTGAATGATATTATCTTGTTAAACTAACACGGTTGAACAGTCAAATTTTTGAAATTTATATGAATTATTGATAGTAAAGTCAATATTTATTTAAATTGAAATGATATCAATTAGTGTAAATTAGTTTTTATGATTTTCTTGCTAATAAAATATGTTAAACACATTATTGAGATGTACACTTCCTCATGTATGTCACCGTTACAGAACCAAATACTTTAAGGTATCCCAAATCTGGTTTCTTACCTCCCCAAACTTCATACGGTGTTGAACCATTTAGAGCTCGTGTTGGTAAACGATTAAGCATGTATATTGTGTGCCTTACCGCTTCCCCCCAATTGGTTGATGGAAACTTCAATTCTTTTAGAAAACTCCGGACCATCGCCGCCACGGTTCTATTTCTTCTCTCGACTACCCCGTTCTGTTGCGGGGTATACGGGGCTGTATATTGACGTTCAATCCCCATTTCTTCACAAAATAATTTAAATTCATTCGAGCAAAATTCACCACCTCCATTTGTCCGTAACATTTTTATACTTCTCTCCATTCTCTTCTCTACCACTGCCTTATAATTTTTGAACATTGCAAAAACATCTATTTTTTCTTTTAACAAATATACCCACATTTTCCTACTATAATCATCGACAAATAAGAGAAAGTATCGATTACCTCCAGAAGTCTCAGGCGTGATCGGCCACAAATGTCTATATACACTAGTTCAAGGGGCTTCTTTATTTCAAAGCTCGTATTTTCTGGGAACGGACTTCTTACCAACTTTGTCATCAAGCATCCTTCGCATTTATTCCTTGGTTGAATCAACTTCGGAACTCCATATGCTAATTTCTCCTTTGACATGAGTTCTAAGGCCTGAAAATTGACATGGCCGAGCCTTGTGTGCCATAGCCATGTATCTTCTTTGGTTTTTGTGAGTAAATACATAGGGCTACTATCCTCAAGGCTTATTTTGTAGAAACGATTTTCACTCCTCTTCACTTTCATCAACAGTCGAACTCGTTCATCATACACCCATTAATATTCTCCCTCCAATACAACCTTGTTACCAGCCTCCGAAAGTGGACCCCTTACTAAGGTATCATAGAGTGTGCGCTCCCGAAGGCATCATAAGTAGCACTCCCATCGAAGCAGAGTTCCGCAACTATACGCAATTACTAACTGGTTCATAAGTCAGAGCTCACTCGAAATTCTTATTTGTAAAACATGGTACTTCATCAATAAATTTTAAAACAAAAGCAGTGCAAAAATATTTAAAACATTTTAAAATAAATAAAGTGTGAAGAGTTAACTTAAAGAAATATCTCCTAAAATTATGTTGCCAAAATGAACCTAGATATACACACATACACTTAATATAATAATCAGAATGTTAACATGTACATGCCACTAAGCTAACCACACTTTAACTTTATAAAGCTTAACCCATAATAACAATTAAATGTCACTACAAGTAACAAAATAAATTCATATTGACATATAAATACGACCATTCTCATATAATAGTTCAAAATAGTGTACCGACAAATAAAAAAAACTCAACACTTAAATACATTATATATAATAATAATAAATCAAGTATATGTAAACTATTTAAATTCAGAATAAAATAGATGTAAATATTGGTGTATAAAATTTTCATAACCTTACGTGTGAAAATATCATTATACAAATTAAGTATAATCAATTTAATAAATGAGCATATATTTAATTGGTGCACTAATCTAAATGCATATCTAAATCAAACATATATTTAACATATAACATATGAATTATTATGCATGCACAAAACACGTAATTATAAACATAAATTCATGCATTAAATATTTACAAAAAATATAGTGATTATTAACTAAAACATTTAATAATCAACATCAAACTAAATGATTAAATTAAGTAAACTATAGTGTTATACACATAACCATGAACTAAATAATAAAATAAACTAATAACAAGTGATTTAGAATAGTCATACATAAGTTCACAAAAATGTAATTTAATTATATATATATATAGAAGTATACAACAAACATGTAAAATACATAACTAAAAATATAGGAAATAGAATGTACCTGAAATGAGAATATGTTATACAGAGATAAAATGATATGCTAATAGCCTATTTATACACAAGTTGGATGCAAAACAACCAAGGAAATTTGAGACACTTTGGTGGTTAAGTATAAGGCACAACGGCTTTCAAGAAGATTCGAAGGACAATACTCAATCACCGGTATGAGCACTTTGACTCAAAAGTTGATGAGTCTTTGTTCGAAATCTATTATATATTTGAGAAATTGTTGAATGATTTGTCACTTGTTGATATAAAGTATGATCCAGCAGATTCAAACTTGAAGGTTCTTCTTGCAATCCCTCAAAAGTGTGACTTGAAAGTTATATCAATAAGGGATAACTATGATCTTGAAGACACATCTCTAGTTCAGATATATGGAATTCTGAAACTAATGAACCGCAGATGGGGTAGAAAATTAAGACGAAATGGGACAAGACATGTTTCTCTAAGGGTAGAGGAAAAATTTGAAAGAAAGAGTCATTTCAAAATGCCATGATTGTATAGTCTGACACTGAGTCTCAAATACTCCTGATGACTTACAAAATTATTCAAGAACTGAAATAGCATGGGTAATTCAGGATGGAATCGTTAGCATGGTAATTCAGGATGGAATCATTAGCATTAGCATGGTGTTCTCCAAGTATAGAGAAGCAGCAGCAACCCCACTTCCAAGTTGTACCAAGTAACCAATATCCTTAAGAATTATCTCCATACCAGTAAGACAACCTATCACTTGCAACTACAGAAAACACGTGTAAGTTTATAGTAGAATATTTATAAATATTTCATTGTTCCTCAAAATGGTTAGTAAGAGGTAAATAGAGAAAATATTTATAACTTGTCTGGTTTATGAGTGATTGTGTGGTCTTACTAACGAAAGTAGGATACAAGGTTATGGCTCATATTATGAATTTGACATAGTTTTGTTAAAGCTTCTCAAAGAGAATTGAGGAACTAACATATTTTACTATTAATCTTGTCTCTGGTCAATATGTAGATGCAACAAAATCTATAACATTGAATATAAGAAATTACAATATACCTCATTTAGATTTCTAACATGATCTATCCTCGAATCCTTTCATGCTACTTTATTAAGTCCAAGCCATAAGATGCAGTTGTATCATTCTATGCCCTTATAATAACTTCTGAACTATCAATGTACGCATGTACCATAACCGTAGTAACAATATGACTAATATGACTAAACCGTTCCTCTTTCTCAGTGTAGTTTTTCCGCCCCCACGCCTCCACAACAAACATGTGATATGAATATATAGTCACACAATATCAAAAATTGTAAAACAGAGATGAGCACAGAATAATCCGATTCTTAAAATTCTGTAAGCAATTAGATAATGAAATAAAAATCGACTACAATTAAAATCATTAAACTTGTAATTCTTAAATCATCTGTAAACTGAACTGGTGTGTAATATTTACCTTGTATCTACAAATAAAGGTTTCAACATGTTTCTACTTTCTATGCATCACACAAAGAATACACAATCAAACAAAAAGTATTTTCAGTGTTTTGCTTAAGCTGCATATAAGAACAAAGCATTTAACTTGTTGTTTTGCAAGGGGAGTGTGCCTTGCTAATACGTTATCAAGTCTTTCCTCGATGATTAGATCAAGTAATGCTATCAGACCACATAAAAGTTGAATGGAAGCAGTACAAAATCTCCTGTTCAATTTATTTCACCTTTTTTGGCTCTCATTGCGTAAGCAACTCATGACTTCTTATTTTTTATAAAAATAATATATAAGACTCTCTGTTAGGAGGGTTAGGTGGGTCAGATATATTTCAACATATAAAGTGAATTCAATAATTATTGTAGTTTTCTAGAATCAATAATATATGATCACATTTTGTGTAATACAACTTATGTATTATAAACACTATCAAATATTGTTGCTTGTGAATTTTCGCACAAAAAATCATATAATAACGCTATGTTAAATCGTAGAAATATATAAAAACACTTTCCAAGATAATCAAAAATTAATAATTTGTCGTTCTCTGAGAACAACTTTGTCATCAATATAACCAACACCAAGAAAATGCTTGATGTACCAATGGATCATCATTCTTTTAATAGAACCTATAATATTTCTCACTTTGTAAGTCAAGAGTTATTATTGTTATTTAAGCAAGCAAAATAACTTCTAATTGGATTTAACTTCTTGTACCTAGATAATCCATCAAGAAACTAACAATTCATGTTTTCAATAGAATTGGTCAGACCAAAATTCAAGACTTGTTCCACTAAAACCAAGTCCTAATAACACTTTAAATACTCATTTTAATTTGATAAAATTTACATAAAAATAAGTCAACAAAGAAACATGCAAATCAATACAAGAAGCAATGTTTAAGATATAGTAAGTCTACTATAGACCACCCCACATGAAGCATGTTTTTTACATAGTATTTAGCATAAAATGATTTAGAAATAGTAATAGTTGATGCAATCACTAATGGGGAATTCAGAGGATGGAATCAAGGGCATGTTGTTCTCCAAGTATGCAAGAGCAGCAGCAACCCCACTTCCAAGTTGTACCAAGGAACCAACATCCTTAAGAATCATCTCCATACCAGTAAGACAGCCTATCACTTACAACTACAAAAAACACCCGTAAGTTTATAGTGGAATATTTATAAATATTTCATTGTTTTTCGAAATGGTTAGTAAGAGGTAAATAGAGAGAAAATATTTATAACTTGTCTCGTTTATGAGTGATTGTGTGGTCTTAGTAAAAGGAAGTAGGATACCAGGTTATGGCTCATATTATGAATTTTGACATAGTTTTTTTAAAGCTTCTCAAAGAGAATTGAGGAACTAACATATTTTACTATTAATCTTGTCTCTAGTCAATATGTAGATGCAACAAAATCTATAACATTGAATATAAGAAATGACAATATACCTCATTTAGATTTCTCACATGATCTATCCTTGAATCCTTTCATGCTACTTTATTAAGTCCAAGCCATAAGATCCAGTTGTATAATTCTATGCCCTTCTAATAACTTCTCAACTATCAATGTACGTAGGTACCATAACCGCAGTAACAATATGACTAATATGACTAAACCGTTCATCTTTCTCAGTGCAGTTTTTCAGCCCCGAGGCTTCCATAACAAACCTGTGATATGAACATATAGTCACACAATATCCAAAAATGTAAAACAGAGATGAGCACAGAATAATCCGATTCTTAAAATTCTGTAAGCAATTAGATGATGAAATAAAAATCGACTACAATTAAAATCATTGCACTTGTAATTCTTAAATCATCTATAAACTGAACTGGTTTGTAATATTTACATTGTATCTACAAATAATGGTTTCAACATGTTTCTACTTTTTATGCATCTCACAAAGAATACATAATCAAACAAAAAATATTTTCAGTGTTTTGCTTAAGCTGCATATAAGAATAAAGCATTTAACTTGTTGTTGTTGCAAGGGGAGTGTGCCTTGCTATTATGTTATTAAATATTTCCTCGAATATTAGATCAAGTGATGCCTGAGACCAAATAAAAGTTGAATGGAGCGAGTACAAAATCTCGTGTTCAATTTGTTTCACCTATTTGGCTCTCATTACATAAGCAACTCATGACTTCTTGTTTATATATAAAAATAATATATAAGACTCTGTGTTAGGAGGGTTTGGAGGGTCAGATATATTTCAACATATAAAGTGAATTCAATAATTATTGTAGTTTGCTAGAATCAAGAATATATGATCACATTTTGTGTAATACAACTTATATATTATAGCCACTATCAGATATTGTCGCTTATGAATTTTTGCACATAAAATTATATAATAACGCTATGTTAAATCGTAGAAATATATAAAAACACTTTCCAAGATAATCAAAAATTAATAACTTTCCGTTCTTTGAGAACAACTTTTTCATCAATATCACCAACACCAAGAAAATACTTGATGTACCAATGGATCAACAACTTTGTCATCAATATCACCAACACCAAGAAAATGCTTGATGTACCAATGGATCATCATTCTTTGGAGCAGACCTTGATGCTTAATGATATATAATGATATCGCTATATGGTAAGGTTTTCTCCAAAAACTTTATCAAAATATCCACAATTTATTTAAGTTCCTCTTTAAGAGAATGGAAATGTGTGATATGATAGCTGAGTAATGGTATTTGATTTCTTAAACCTTAAATTTAATAAACATGGTTAACAATATGGAAATTAAAATTAATTTAAATTCAAAATAAATAAGAAAATAGTAGAGATGATAGAAACATTACAATTTTCCTCGTATTCTAGTGGATTATAGAGTGTTGTATACATGTATGTCTCAATACATGGAGGCTCTAATTTTTTATAATGTAGTACTTTGCAATGGAGAAATTTGATCAAAATTAAAGAGTGGTTATTAATTAGAGAGACACATTGTGTTCAATTTAGTTTTACTTACACATATTTCTCAACAAATCAATTCTATGTTAAAATCCTTTTTATCCATATAATTAACAAATTGAGTTCTAGTGGCGGATACTTGAATCTCGTACATGGTAAAAAGGAGAAAATAAAGTGTACCAAAGTTTTTTAAGTTGTAAAAGAGAACTTTAATCGTTATATCAATAAATATCCATTCCAACCTATATTATGCCTTAAAATATCAATTCTTAACCCAACCACACCCTTTTTTCCCTTGTGACTTCAAAGCAATCATTGTATTATGAGGTAATAGCCTTCCTTCATTAAAAGCACTCTGTTTGTTAGACACTGTCTAGATTAAACATAGTTTGAACTTATTCACCACCACCTTCGACAGTATGCGGATCACAGCATTATGAAAATAGATAGGTCGAAGATCTTCCATATGTTTCACTTATTTAACCTTAGGAATAAGACATACAAGCCTACAATTTAGTTCCCTAGGCCCATGTCGTGTATCAAAGAAAATCTGACAAAATAGAACAACATATCTTTTAAAAAAAATTCAATACGTTTGAAAAATGCCGGGTTCGACCCATGTGGATCTAGTGAGTTGTATTGATGCATGAACAAGACTACATTCTTAACTTCCTCCTCCCTAATAAGTACTATGACCTAGTGATTGTGAAATAATAATTAAAAAAAGTTTGCAAAAAGGGTAAAATTTGACACGACCTTAATCGAATAACCATATATCAAACAAAACGGTAAAATTTGACAAAAATTTAAACAACTTACCCGAGCAGAAACAAAACCATGTAAAGCCATAGGAAAAAACATATGTGTGTGTAAAGCCATAGGAATATCAAATATGCATGTCCCATAATTACAATATACCTGTTTATCTTGTCATGGTTTCGATATTTTTGTTTATAACTATGAGCCAAAGCCAAAGCGACCAAATCGAGATGTTCCTCCAGACTCTGATATTTTACCTTAAGCAGAAGATGCTTTTTTGATGAGTCGATTTGATCCATGTTTGTGGAGAAACTGACCCTGCAAAGAGAAAGTCAGGTACCGGGATTTGTAAATAACAATCTGAGAATCTCAGATTGAAATTTAATTTAATTCCTTATCACCAAATGATAAGGAGTTGTCAAAAAAGAGCACAAAATGTTTTACCTATCCAAGGGAATCCATGTTATAAAAGATGGCAACCTTTCCATTTTTGCTAACTTGATACATTTCCCTGTAGTAGGTAGCAAGGTCATAGTTGCAGATCAATGTCCTCCACCAATACTATAGATGTCATTTTCTTCGTTATTTGTATTAGTAACATATCACCTCTCCGTCCTTGAACTATTCTTGTTATCGACACTTATGGTATCTCTTCTTTCAATATATTTGTTCTCACTTCCCGTAGTCAATATATAATAAAACATCTGAAAGTATTGAATTTCTTCTTTGTAGTACTTCATTCTATAAAGATTAACAAACTATTAGAACATGGAGCAAACAAAAAGTCCAAAATACAAATTCTACTTTTACAACGACAAGTGATACCTTACAATTTCATACCACTGTCATTCCAAACAAATCCCATTACAACTCAGAACTGATAATAAGATACGATTGACAGATAAATATAACTTAATAAACAAAACCCTAATTAACACATAGTGTAACATCCATAAAAGATCCCAAACACAAAATAACATAGAAACACGAAAGCAAGGAGGTAAATTAAACAATAATTAACAATAATCGACCAAATTTAATCTTCTCCTAAATTAAATTTAGTGAATTGAAAGAACTTTAGGAAAGATGATTTGGGGAAAAAATACATTCCGTTCAAGGTTTAATCTTTTCCGAGATTTAATCTTCTTGGAGCTTTAGTCTTTACAAAGATTTAATATTCAGTGTTTGAGAGAAATATTTCAGCAAAGATTTAATCTTTCGTCGCCGTGGAGATTGTTTGACAGTCTGTGTTTTTTTTTTATTTAATAGACAGCCGGGAAAACAATTTCAGCAAGCCCGCTCACAAGTTTTGAACAAGACCGCCTAACTTTTGGGCCCAAATCTCTGATCTACTCTAACGATTACATAATGTATTGCAATAATATGTATTTGTAAAGACCTCGAAATTTTGTTGATTCAATTGCAATGTTTTTAAAATCCCTTGCAATAGACATGAAATCAACTTTAACCAGCAACATTTTTTGGATGGTTTTAGAAAATCTGGTTGCGAAAGCAATTCTATGGTATAGTGAACTAAACCCTGTATAACCATTATTCATCTAATTCCTGATTCTCCTACAGGCTGGAAGTTATTCCTCATACATACCCTGATATACTCTGGTGATATTAATGAATTACTTTATGCCCCGAAATAAATGTTTTATCAATGTTAATTATGATTTTGTTTTATTGAATTACAATATTTATCATGTTGAATTGTTATAGAATTGGACAGGTTTCTAAATATGGAACAGATTCGAGGTCGAACCAAATTGGTGGTCATATTAGGTCAATGTGTGCCTTGAATCCAGTATAGAGAACAGAGCTGTGTGCCTTAATCGGGTTAGTGTGTCACTGATCAGCAGCCTAACCTTGGTTTTAAACTTAAAAATGAATATCCAATTCTAATAGTTGCTTAACAAGGAACTAGATTCCTATGAATCATTTCAATTGATCATTGTTAACACCCGGTTATTATTATTATAACTTGCTGAGCTAGTTAGCTAACCCTTGTGAATCTGTTTAAGTCATTCTACAGTTAAAATGGAAATTATTGGTAACAAGGATCCCCAGTCCAGTATGCGATCTAGGATTCCCGGTTGAGTTGGATCGAGCTAGTTTGAGTTATGCAAGTTTGTAAGAATGATTTCATTTTCAGTTGTAAGTTAAACTAGTTAGGATTTGGTATGACGTAATAAAAGTCAAGGTTGTGGTTGGTTTCTCATATTTTAACCTATAGTGATCCGTGTTTGCATAAATAAGGGTAATTATATATAATATTTCATATACAGGTTTATATAATATGTGTGTTGTGAACCCCAAACTTCTGACCCAAGTTTGGAGGGCGTCACAACCACCATCTCTGAAGCTAATTTACTACTAATATTACCTAATATACAACCAGTACTACCACTAAAGGTACCAACAATGCTACTATAAATTGCCACTACTAAGACTAACCAATATAACATCAATGCTACCACCTGTAATACCATAATTAAACTGGCGATAAATGGAACGGCTTAAGCTAGCACGAACTTCAACCCCAACACCAATAATACCACCACTAAGCTACCAATACGACCACTAAGCCACCACCAATGCCACCACCAATGCCACCACCAATGCCACTACTAAGACTAACTAATATAACATCAAAGCTACCACCTGTAATACCATAATTAAACTGGCCATAAATGGAACTGCTTAAGCTAGCAGAAACTTGAACACCAACACCAATAATACCACCACCAATTCTCCTGCAAAGATTACCGCTTTCAATGCCACCAATTGCCCTAATAAGAGCACCAGGACCAATGACACCATCAATTCCAGCAAATCCACTACTAATATTATCGTTTCTGGTACCACCAATGTAACCACTAAAGATGCTAGTCTTGCTGCCACCAATCCCACTTTTAAAACTACCCAATATACCACCAATGCTACCACCACTTATGCCATTATTAAAGTTACCACCAATGATACTCCTTAAGTTAGCATGAACTTCACCACCAACAATCCCACTCGTAAGATTACGACTACTAGTGCCACCAATTAGACTAGTAAAATTACCATCATCAGTGACACCGCAAACAGTATTACTACTGGATTAAAGAAAAACCATAACTCTATAGTTTTCAATTAGTTATGGATCTATAGAAGTTACTAAGCAACGGGTTCCAGTGAGGCAGAAAATGGTGACCCTACCTATTCATGTATTGAAAATATAAGTTCTTCCACCACTAAAAAATTTCCCAAACAAAGCCTACATATCTATCAAGTAAGAAATCTCATCTTCAACCATGTGTGTTATGAAATGAAGTTAAAAAGTGATGGGGCTTCGTGAGATCTTAAACTCCGAATATAAGTAAACTTCGTGTTTTATTAGGTCAACAAATAGTAATTTAGAGTTTTTTGTCATATATACATTAGAAAAAAAAATACACCCCACATAGATCCACTTGTATTATCTGCATTTATATTAATAATATATATTGGCATGGTAAAAGTTAAAGAATAACAAAGAAACCTTACACGGTATATTGATGAAGAGAAAGGGATGGCACTTGGAGCATTTTCTTCATTATTTTCGGAACTTGTTGCAAGTAGCAAGAAAAATATAATTCCTGTGAAAATGTCTCTAAAGTAAGGTCATACATACACATAAAATAAATTTAATAGTATAATTCAACAAATATGAACATAAAATATAAATAATGCCTGGGATTATGTTCTATAAATTTTCATTTTTTTCATATATCATGTATTTGAGTATTTATGAGGAACAAAAAAAATTATTACAAATGTAACTCATTTTTTTTCTAACCTTGACATATAATCTTGAAAGGATAATTCTTGACATAGAGGTCATGTAAAAACAAATACAAGTGACATTCCAAGTAAATCTACATACATATATACATGGAAAATGAGATACTTATTTCAGTGTTTGATTTCTACCATAAGTTTATGCAAATAACACATATGAAAAGAAAATGAAGAAACAGGGAAATATAAATTATTACCTTAACTTTGTTAAACAACATCAATTCATGATAACCTGTAAACCTTATCCAGTTAGTCCTCCACCAATTCATTTGATTAGTCCTCCACCAATTCATTTGGAGATGTGTTTAACCTTAGAGCACCAAAACACTCTTTGATAGAAAATACAAATAACTCCAAAACACTATTTTATGGCCTATTTGATGGCCATGTACAAATTCATTTTGTTTGTAAGGGCGGCGAGCTTGTGCTGATATTAGGGTTTTACCTACCTTTTTTTTTGACGAAATACCTATCTTTTTAATATTCTATACTTTGCAGGCCCAATTGTATATCATGAGTTTCAATGGGCCCAATTTAGTTTAAATTATTTTTTATCTTAGTATTAATTTCTTATTACAAATTAAAATTTTTTCTTTTTATAAAAATATAATTTAACAAAGTCTGCTCCATGTATTATACAAACTAATTGGGTGTTGATTTACATAAACATGCATTACTCTAATTTATTTTGTATTGTAAATAAAATGAGGTTCTATAAATTAAGTGGTAAGAATTTTATAAAAAACTTAACTAAAAATGATATTTTCTCGGAAATTTTAAATTTTATTTAGTGAAATTATATATAAATTCCCTACCGACCTCAACTAACAATAATATATGTACTACTACAACCCTAACTAAGAATAATAAAAGTACTACTATCATACATTCAAGTCTTAAAAACCTCTCACAATAATTGAGATATTATTGGTCATGTAAAAATTAATATTACAATAACAACATTTAATCAAATTAAATTTCTGGAGGTATAAGATTGAATACCAAATTTTTGACAAACAAGTTATACTTATGGGAAAAAAGATACAATTTTAAAAATATTTACTAATTGCTATCTTTATTTAAACATAGGAATTAAAATGAATGATAATATGATTGTTGATTTTTATTCTATTCTTAGTCAATTTGATTTGAACATGTAAAATGACAATATATTGTGGGTAACACTATATATACCATATTCATTCACCTGTTGATTGGGAAAAATCTAAATTGGGAAGAAATTGAATGAGAAATCAGCTGATAGTGTCTAAGTACATAAGTTGTTTGACTTACCCATATGTACTTTGACATAATTATAATGAATATTTTTAATATTTTCAATTCTAATGAAAATTTATTATTTGAAACAATGCTTATATTTATAATCTTGTTTTGTAACTCAAAATTTTCAATAGACAAGTTTTCCAACAAATTTTGGGTTTTTTTACAAGGTGGGTATGAAATGCAAAGAGAACATTATTTTGTCAAATATGTACCAAAATATAATTCCATTATTTTTTTTAAGATGAATAAAGTGGATACGTACAAAAATTACTTCTTGAATTTCCTTCTTTGAATAAAATTATTAATATTAAATTTTAATTCAAAAAAAATTATTATTTTAAAAAGATATGTAAAATTATTAATTTTACATGAACAAAGTTCAAAAAACATGTATTATGGGATGAAGTATATTCTACTAAGTTTGGCCTAAGATTTTATGTAATTCATCATTTATATTGACTTTGGTATGAAATGACTATTATGGCCCAATAAGCATTTTTTTTCTATATAACAAATAGTAGAAAATGACTACTTAAATTTCATACCAACTTTGTAATTTTTTAGTTATGATTTGAATCTACGATTATATTAGTGTTAGAAAATATTTTTCTTAAAAAAATATTTTAATAATCATGCAAAGTAATGATTTAAGCAGAAAATTATAAGTTTCTAACTTCAGTTGAGAAAATTTTATAATGAAAATATATTTTCGACAAATAATTAATGCTTACAAAAATATATTAAAATTATTTAAATGTCATTTACATTACTTATATTTCGTACTACCCATTTTTTATAGTTCTTTGAGTAATTTTAATCCAAATTAGTTATTTGAATAAACATTTCTTGCAAATATTTTAAGAAAATATAAAAAAATAATAAGATCACCAAATTCCAAGAAAAAATATTAAAAAAGGAGATCAAAATTTAAATTCAAAGTTTATCAAATCCCAGAACATACTTCAATTTGTGCCCAAAGGCCGAACCTACCCATGTGGTAGGAATTGAGTTCTGATTTCCTGAAAATTAAAAAATGGTTTATAAAACTTCAAAAAAAATGGTGTCAAAAGTTGATGATATTAGTAAATAACTATCACATTTTTTCCATTAGTATTTCATATGAAAGTTTAACAAAAATGACCTCATCACTATTTATTGATGAATACTTCTCATCAATATTGTTCATATTAGTATTTTTTTGATATTATAGCATATGTATTAGGATTCCTTATTGATTTTATCTTTATATTGATTATGTGTAAGTGTGCAGTATAGAAGCAGAAATTAGGTTAACACTAGTAGGTTAACACTTGTGCATTTATTTTATCATAGGCATAACCTACAAGCTCTCAAGATATTTGCTCATGTACAGCTAGGGAATTTTGTAATAAGTTTTTATTCAATAATGTAAAAACTATTCTTCATTATTGAGTACATAATTGGATTTGATTGTTATAATTATATTGACCCCCTCTATAGGTAATTAAAGGCCTAAAAATTGATATCAAAGCTTGGTGTTTATATAAAATCACTTTAAGATCGAGAAAATAATTATTAATGGCAGATAATGAAACTCAACAAAATGTGCGGTCACCATTAGCCATAAACCAAATCAACAACAATATGAGCAGATATGAAACCCTCAAATTTCCAATCTTGAAAATTAATGAATATCATTTATGTAAAGTCCAGATGACTATTGAGACACTTAGGTGGTTAAGTGTAAGGCACAACCGCTATCAAGAAGATTCCAAGGAGAATACTCAATCACCAGTATGAGCACTTTGACTCAAAAGTTGATGAGTCTTTTTTTGAAATCTATGATAGATTTCAGAAATTGTTGAATGATTTCTGACTTATTGACATAGAGTATGATCCGGCAGATTCAAACTTGAAGGTTCTTCTTGCACTTCCTCAAAAGTGTGACTTGAAATTTATATCAATAAGGGATAACTATGATCTTGAAGACACATCTCTAGTTGAGATATATGGAATTCTCAAAACTAATGAACTGGAGATGGAGTAGAAAAGTAAGACCAAATGGGACAAGACATGTTTCTCTCAGGGTAGAGGAAAAAAATAAGAGAGAAATTTGCAAGAAAGAGCCATTTCAATATGAAAGGCCATCATTGTATAGTCTGACACCGAGTCTCAAATACTCATGATGACTTACAAAATTATTGAGGAATTGAAATTGATCATGGAAATGATGAAGATATCCTACAAATTGATGCTCTTTTAGTTAAAAAGTTTAGAAATATGGTCTATATAGACTTTAAAAAAAATGTTTTTGAAAAAAAGGCTGTAGTTCGTCCAACTTTACCGTGATAAGAGGAATTAAAGGAAGAATGATGGCAAGGAGTCAAGGTATGGGAAAATTACGATCAAGTGCTATAATTGTGATAAAGTCGGACACTTTGTTGCTCATGTAGAAAGCCAAACTAAACAATAGAGTATAATTGTGATAAGGTATGAGCACTTTGACTCAAAAGTTGATGAGTCTTTGTTTGAAATCTATGATATATTTGAGAAATTGTTGAATGATTTGTCACTTGTTGACATAGAGTATGATCCAGCAGATTCAAACTTGAAGGTTCTTCTTGCAATCCCTCAAAAGTGTGACTTGAAAGTTATATCAATAAGGGATAACTATGATCTTGAAGACACATCTCTAGTTGAGATATATGGAATTCTGAAACTAATGAACCGTAGATGGGGTAGAAAATTAAGACGAAATGGGACAAGACATGTTTCTCTAAGGGTAGAGGAAAAACAAGAGAAAAATTTGAAAGAAAGAGTCATTTCAAAATGCCATGATTGTATAGTCTGACACTGAGTCTCAAATACTCCTGATGACTTACAAAATTATTCAAGAACTGAAATTGATCATGGTAATGATGAAGATATCCTACAAATTGATACTCTTTTAGTTAAAAAGTTTAGAAATATGGGCTATATAGACTTCAAAAAAAATGGTTTTGAAAAAAAGGCTGTAGTTACTCAAACTTTACCCTGATAAGAGGAATTAAAGGAAAAATGATCGCAAGGAGTCAAGGTATGGGAAAATTACAAGTCAAAGATCAAGTGCTATAATTGTGATGAAGTCGGACACTTTGCTGCTCATTCATAAAGCCAAACTCTGAGAAGAAGCAAGCCTTGATCTGCAAGAAGAAGAATTGAAGCAAGTTTTGACCAGAAGAAAAATTAGGATGATACATTACAAGAGTACAAACTATGCTCACAAAAAATTGCATAATGTTGTGTATTTCTAACAAAGTAAATTTTATTTTATATATGATTAGACTTTTTTCTATTATAAAGGGCTTTTCATAATTTTAGGTAAAAGTTACAAAATAAATTAATGGAGATTAAATAATTTAAACATGTATATTTTATTTTGTTGAATGATATTATCTTGATATTATCTTGTTAAACTAACACGGTTGAACAATCAACTTTTGGAAATTTATATGAATTATTAATAGTAAAGTCAATATTTATTTAAATTGAAATGATATCAATTAGTGTAAATTAGTTTTTATAATTTTCTTGCTAATAAAATATGTTAAACACATTATTGAGACGTCATTGTAAGGATAAAATAAAGAACATGAACTCATAAATTGTTATGATAAAAAAACACATTATTCTCAAATCTACTTACTCAAATTTACAAGGAAAATACAATTTTGTAAAAAATAAAACTTAATTAAGCATCATAAAAATATTTATGTTTGCAAAATAAATTGTACAAATTAAATACTTAATATTGAATTATAAAGTAACTTATATAAAATATGTAAATGTCAAGATTAATGAATATTGATATGTCTTTTCTAAAAAAATACACAACATTAATAAATGAATAAGAAAATATGTTATATATTGAATATAAAAAAAATTGTTTTATCTTTATGGCCTCCCCACAACACCTAGTATTTTAGAAAAAATATAAGTTTAAACAATTCGATAAAAACAATGAACAATTTTCCAGGATCCAATTTAAAGTCCAATTATATAACAACTAAATTGACTAATTATTATTGAATCAATATTTGTAAATAAGGTACTTAATATTGATAAAGGCTATATTAAAATAAATTATAGTTAGTGTTAAATATAAACCATAAAAAAAATTGAAAAACTCGTCTGATTCGATCTTAAGAAAGTCATATTTAAAAAGGCCCGAAGCTCTCTGTACATATATTTTATTATAAAATTTTGCTTCTCTCCTAAAGAGAAAAACTTGGATTAACTCAAATTCGGAATTTTAAAAATATCGAAATAATTTTTTTGATAGTTTTATTTTTCATCCAATTTTTTACACTAAAATATTTTGGGATAAAATTCTAAATCGGATAAAATTTTACACATCTTTAATATATTTAAAGAAAATTTAACAAATGTACATTATTTTTCGAAGAAACGAAAGGTAATAAAATTAAGTATTTTACATATATCTAATTTGGACGTGCCTTAATTTGAGCCATTCTTGGGCCTCAAAATTTTGTATAAAATCCAGATTCATTATTTTTTTAGAAAAATTGATTTGATCCAAATTCTAAATATGTAAATTAATTAAGCCACCCTTAAAACTATTTAATTTATCTTTATTTAAATTATTAAATATTTATCTTTTAAGTTGAAATGAACATTTATCTTTTTTAGTTGAAATAGATTAGTCAATTAAATTATAATTAATATGTTCCCACTATGGCTTATTGGCTTTTTATTCTACCAAAATTTTATTTTGATTTGCTAATAGAACCTATAATATTTCTCACTTTGTAAGTCAACAGTTATTATTGCTATTTAAGCAAGCAAAATAACTTCTAATTGGATTTATCTTCTTGTACCTAGATAATCCATCAAGAAACTAACAATTCATGTTTTCAATAAAATTAGTCACACCAAAATTCAAGACTTGTTCCACTAAAACCAAGTCCTAACAACACTTTAAATACTCATTTGAATTTGATAAAATTTACATAAAAATAAGTCCACAAAGAAAGGTGTAAATCAATGCAAGAAGCAGTGTTTAAGATATAGTAAGTCCCGAGGCTTCCATAACAAACCTGTGATATGAACATATAGTCACACAATATCCAAAAATGTAAAACAGAGATGAGCACAGAATAATCCGATTCTTAAAATTCTGTAAGCAATTAGATGATGAAATAAAAATCGACTACAATTAAAATCATTGCACTTGTAATTCTTAAATCATCTATAAACTGAACTGGTTTGTAATATTTACATTGTATCTACAAATAATGGTTTCAACATGTTTCTACTTTCTATGCATCTCACAAAGAATACATAATCAAACAAAAAATATTTTCAGTGTTTTGCTTAAGCTGCATATAAGAATAAAGCATTTAACTTGTTGTTGTTGCAAGGGGAGTGTGCCTTGCTATTATATTATTAAATATTTCCTCGAATATTAGATCAAGTGATGCCTGAGACCAAATAAAAGTTGAATGGAGCGAGTACAAAATCTCGTGTTCAATTTTTTTCACCTATTTGGCTCTCATTACATAAGCAACTCATGACTTCTTGTTTATATATAAAAATAATATATAAGACTCTGTGTTAGGAGGGTTTGGAGGGTCAGATATATTTCAACATATAAAGTGAATTCAATAATTATTGTAGTTTGCTAGAATCAAGAATATATGATCACATTTTGTGTAATACAACTTATATATTATAGCCACTATCAGATATTGTCGCTTATGAATTTTTGTACATAAAATTATATAATAACGCTATGTTAAATCGTAGAAATATATAAAAACACTTTCCAAGATAATCAAAAATTAATAACTTTCCGTTCTTTGAGAACAACTTTGTCATCAATATCACCAACACCAAGAAAATACTTGATGTACCAATGGATCAACAACTTTGTCATCAATATCACCAACACCAAGAAAATGCTTGATGTACCAATGGATCATCATTCTTTGGAGCAGACCTTGACGCTTAATGATATATAATGATATCGCTACATGGTAAGGTTTTCTCCAAAAACTTTATCAAAATATCCACAATTTATTTAAGTTCCTCTTTAAGAGAATGGAAATGTGTGATATGTTAGGTGAGTAATGGTATTTGATTTCTTAAACCTTAAATTTAATAAACATGGTTAACAATATGGAAATTAAAATTAATTTAAATTCAAAATAAATAAGAAAATAGTAGAGATGATAGATACATTACAATTTTCCTCGTATTCTAGTGGATTATAGAGTGTTGTATACATGTATGTCTCAATACATGGAGGCTCTAATTTTTTATAATGTAGTACTTTGCAATGGAGAAATTTGATCAAAATTAAAGAGTGGTTATTAATTAGAGAGACACATTGTGTTCAATTTAGTTTTACTTACACATAATTCTCAACAAATCAATTCTATGTTAAAATCCTTTTTATCCATATAATTAACAAATTGAGTTCTAGTGGCGGATACTTGAATCTCGTACATGGTAAAAAGGAGAAAATAAAGTGTACCAAAGTTTTTTAAGTTGTAAAAGAGAACTTTAATCGTTATATCAACAAATATCCATTCCAACCTACATTATGCCTTAAAATATCAATTCTTAACCCAACCACACCCTTTTTTCCCTTGTGACTTCAAAGCAATCATTGTATTATGAGGTAATAGCCTTCCTTCATTAAAAGCACTCTGTTTGTTAGACACTGTCTAGATTAAACATAGTTTGAACTTATTCACCACCACCTTCGACAGTATGCGGATCACAGCATTATGAAAATAGATAGGTCGAAGATCTTCCATATGTTTCACTTATTTAACCTTAGGAATAAGACATACAAGCCTACAATTTAGTTCCCTAGGCCCATGTCGTGTATCAAAGAAAATCTGACAAAATAGAACAACATATCTTTTAAAAAAAATTCAATACGTTTGAAAAATGCCGGGTTCGACCCATGTGGATCTAGTGAGTTGTATTGATGCATGAACAAGACTACATTCTTAACTTCCTCCTCCCTAATAGGTACTATGACCTAGTGATTGTGAAATAATAATTAAAAAAAGTTTGCAAAAAGGGTAAAATTTGACACGACCTTAATCGAATAACCATATATCAAATAAAACGGTAAAATTTGACAAAAATTTAAACAACTTACCCGAGCAGAAACAAAACCATGTAAAGCCATAGGAAAAAACATATGTGTGTGTAAAGCCATAAGAATATCAAATACGCATGTCCCATAATTACAATATACCTGTTTATCTTGTCGTGGTTTCGATATTTTTATTTATAACTATGAGCCAAAGCCAAAGCGACCAAATCGAGATGTTCCTCCAGACTCTGATATTTTACCTTGAGCAGAAGATGCTTTTTTGATGAGTCGATTTGATCCAAGTTTGTGGAGAAACGACCCTGCAAAGAGAAAGTCAGGTACCGGGATTTGTAAATAACAATCTGAGAATCTCAGATTGAAATTTAATTTAATTCCTTATCACCAAATGATAAGGAGTTGTCAAAAAAGAGCACAAAATGTTTTACCTATCCAAGGGAATCCATGTTATAAAAGATGGCAACCTTTCCATTTTTGCTAACTTGATACATTTCCCTGTAGTAGGTAGCAAGGTCATAGTTGCAGATCAATGTCCTCCACCAATACTATAGATGTCATTTTCTTCGTTATTTGTATTAGTAACATATCACCTCTCTGTCCTTGAACTATTCTTGTTATCGACACTTATGGTATCTCTTCTTTCAATATATTTGTTCTCACTTCCCGTAGTCAATATATAATAAAACATCTGAAAGTATTGAATTTCTTCTTTGTAGTACTTCATTCTATAAAGATTAACAAACTATTAGAACATGGAGCAAACAACAAGTCCAAAATACAAATTCTACTTTTACAACGACAAGTGATACCTTACAATTTCATACCACTGTCATTCCAAACAAATCCCATTACAACTCAGAACTGATAATAAGATACGATTGACAGATAAATATAACTTAATAAACAAAACCCTAATTAACACATAGTGTAACATCCATAAAAGATCCCAAACACAAAATAACATAGAAACACGAAAGCAAGGAGGTAAATTAAACAATAATTAACAATAATCGACCAAATTTAATCTTCTCCTAAATTAAATTTAGTGAATTGAAAGAACTTTAGGAAAGATGATTTGGGGAAAAAATACATTCCGTTCAAGGTTTAATCTTTTCCGAGATTTAATCTTCTTGGAGCTTTAGTCTTTACAAAGATTTAATATTCAGTGTTTGAGAGAAATATTTCAGCAAAGATTTAATCTTTCGTCGCCGTAGAGATTGTTTGACAGTCTGTGTTTTTTTTGTTTATTTAATAGACAGCCGGGAAAACAATTTCAGCAAGCCCGCTCACAAGTTTTGAACAAGACCGCCTAACTTTTGGGCCCAAATCTCTGATCTACTCTAACGATTACATAATGTATTGCAATAATATGTATTTGTAAAGACCTCGAAATTTTGTTGATTCAATTGCAATGTTTTTAAAATCCCTTGGAATAGACATGAAATCAACTTTAACCAGCAACATTTTTTGGATGGTTTTAGAAAATCTGGTTGCGAAAGCAATTCTATGGTATAGTGAACTAAACCCTGTATAACCATTATTCATCTAATTCCTGATTCTCCTACAGGCTGGAAGTTATTCCTCATACATACCCTGATATACTCTGGTGATATTAATGAATTACTTTATGCCCCGAAATAAATGTTTTATCAATGTTAATTATGATTCTGTTTTATTGAATTACAATATTTATCATGTTGAATTGTTATAGAATTGGACATGTTTCTAAATATGGAACAGATTCGAGGTCGAACCAAATTGGTGGTCATATTAGGTCAATGTGTGCCTTGAATCCAGTATAGAGAACAGAGCTGTGTGCCTTAATCGGGTTAGTGTGTCACTGATCAGCAACCTAACCTTGGTTTTAAACTTAAAAATGAATATCCAATTCTAATAGTTGCTTAACAAGGAACTAGATTCCTATGAATCATTTCAATTGATCATTGTTAACACCCGGTTATTATTATTATAACTTGCTGAGCTAGTTAGCTAACCCTTGTGAATCTGTTTAAGTCATTCTACAGTTAAAATGGAAATTATTGGTAACAAGGATCCCCAGTCCAGTATGCGATCTAGGATTCCCGGTTGAGTTGGATCGAGCTAGTTTGAGTTATGCAAGTTTGTAAGAATGATTTCATTTTCAGTTGTAAGTTAAACTAGTTAGGATTTGGTATGACGTAATAAAAGTCAAGGTTGTGGTTGGTTTCTCATATTTTAACCTATAGTGATCCGTGTTTGCATAAATAAGGGTAATTGTATATAATATTTCATATACAGGTTTATATAATATGTGTGTTGTGAACCCCAAACTTCTGACCCGAGTTTGGAGGGCGTCACAACCACCATCTCTGAAGCTAATTTACTACTAATATTACCAAATATACAACCAGTACTACCACTAAAGGTACCAACAATGCTACTATAAATTGCCACTACTAAGACTAACCAATATAACATCAATGCTACCACCTGTAATACCATAATTAAACTGGCGATAAATGGAACGGCTTAAGCTAGCACGAACTTCAACACCAATACCAATAATACCACCACTAAGCTACCAATACGACCACTAAGCTACCACCAATGCCACCACCAATGCCACCACCAACGCCACTACTAAGACTAACTAATATAACATCAAAGCTAGCACCTGTAATACCATAATTAAACTGGCCATAAATGGAACTGCTTAAGCTAGCACGAACTTGAACACCAACACTAATAATACCACCACCAATTCTCCTGCAAAGATTACCGCTTTCAATGCCACCAATTGCCCTAATAAGAGCACCAGGACCAATGACACCATCAATTCCAGCAAATCCACTACTAATATTATCGTTTCTGGTACCACCAATGTAACCACTAAAGATGCTAGTCTTGCTGCCACCAATCCCACTTTTAAAACTACCCAATATACCACCAATGCTTACCACCACTTATGCCATTATTAAAGTTACCACCTAATGATACTCCTTAAGTTAGCATGAACTTCACCACCAAAAATCCCACCACCAATTCCACTCCTAAGATTACGACTACTAGTGCCACCAATTGGACTAGTAAAATTACCATCATCAGTGACACCGCAAACAGTATTACTACTGGATTAAAGAAAAACCATAACTCTATAGTTTTCAATTAGTTATGGATCTATAGAAGTTACTAAGCAACGGGTTCCAGTGAGGCAGAAAATGGTGACCCTACCTATTCATGTATTGAAAATATAAGTTCTTCCAACACTAAAAAATTTCCCAAACAAAGCCTACATATCTATCAAGTAAGAAATCTCATCTTCAACCATGTGTGTTGTGAAATGAAGTTAAAAAGTGATGGGGCTTCGTGAGATCTTAAACTCCGAATATAAGTAAACTTCGTGTTTTATTAGGTCAACAAAGAGTAATTTAGAGTTTTTTGTCATATATACATTAGAAAAAAAATACACCCCACATAGATCCACTTGTATTATCTGCATTTATATTAATAATATATATTGGCATGGTAAAAGTTAAAGAATAACAAAGAAACCTTACACGGTATATTGATGAAGAGAAAGGGATGGCACTTGGAGCATTTTCTTCATTATTTTCGGAACTTGTTGCAAGTAGCAAGAAAAATATAATTCGTGTGAAAATGTCTCAAAAGTAAGGTCATACATACACATAAAATAAATTTAATAGTATAATTCAACAAATATGAACATAAAATATAAATAATGCCTGGGATTATGTTCTATAAATTTTCATTTTTTTCATATATCATGTATTTGAGTATTTATGAGGAACAAAAAAAATTATTACAAATGTAACTCATTTTTTTTCTAACCTTGACATATAATCTTGAAAGGATAATTCTTGACATAGAGGTCATGTAAAAACAAATACAAGTGACATTCCAAGTAAATCTACATACATATATACATGGAAAATGAGATACTTATTTCAGTGTTTGATTTCTACCAAAAGTTTATGCAAATAACACATAAGAAAAGAAAATGAAGAAACAGGGAAATATAAATTATTACCTTAACTTTGTTAAACAACATCAATTCATGATAACCTGTAAACCTTATCCAGTTAGTCCTCCACCAATTCATTTGATTAGTCCTCCACCAATTCATTTGGAGATGTGTTTAACCTTAGAGCACCAAAACACTCTTTGATAGAAAATACAAATAACTCCAAAACACTATTTTATGGCCTATTTGATGGCCATGTACAAATTCATTTTGTTTGTAAGGGCGGCCCTGTTTGTGCTGATATTAGGATTTTACCTACCTTTTTAATATTCTATACTTTGCAGGCCCAATTGTATATCATGAGTTTCAATGGGCCCAATTTAGTTTAAATTATTTTTTATCTTAGTATTAATTTCTTATTACAAATTAAAATTTTTTCTTTTTATAAAAATATAATTTAACAAAGTCTGCTCCATGTATTATACAAACTAATTGGGTGTTGATTTACAACCATAAGTAAACATGCATTACTCTAATTTATTTTGTATTGTAAATAAAATGAGGTTCTATAAATTAAGTGGTAAGAATTTTATAAAAAACTTAACTAAAAATGATATTTTCTCGGAAATTTTAAATTTTATTTAGTGAAATTATCTATAAATTCCGTACCGACCTCAACTAACAATAATATATGTACTACTACAACCCTAACTAAGAATAATAAAAGTACTACTATCATACATTCAAGTCTTAAAAACCTCTCACAATAATTGAGATATTATTGGTCATGTAAAAATTAATATTACAATAACAACATTTAATCAAATTAAATTTCTGGAGGTATAAGATTGAATACCAAATTTTTGACAAACAAGTTATACTTATGGGAAAAAAGAAACAATTTTAAAAATATTTACTAATTGCTATCTTTATTTAAACATAGGAATTAAAATGAATGATAATATGATTGTTGATTTTTATTCTATTCTTAGTCAATTTGATTTGAACATGTAAAATGATAATATATTGTGGGTAACACTATATATACCATATTCATTCACCCATTGATTGGGAAAAATCTAAATTGGGAAGAAATTGAATGAGAAATCAGCTGATAGTGTCTAAGTACATAAGTTGTTTGACTTACCCATATGTACTTTGACATAATTATAATGAATATTTTTAATATTTTCAATTCTAATGAAAATTTATTATTTAAAACAATGCTTATATTTATAATCTTGTTTTGTAACTCAAAATTTTCAATAGACAAGTTTTCCAACAAATTTTGGGTTTTTTACAAGGTGGGTATGAAATGCAAAGAGAACATTATTTTGTCAAATATGTACCAAAATATAATTCCATTATTTTTTTTAAGATGAATAAAGTGGATACGTACAAAAATTACTTCTAGAATTTCCTTCTTTGAATAAAATTATTAATATTAAATTTTAATTCAAAAAAAATTATTATTTTAAAAAGATATGTAAAATTATTAATTTTACATGAACAAAGTTCAAAAAACATGTATTATGGGATGAAGTATATTCTACTAAGTTTGGCCTAAGATTTTATGTAATTCATCATTTATATTGACTTTGGTATGAAATGACTATTATGGCCCAATAAGCATTTTTTTTCTATATAACAAATAGTAGAAAATGACTACTTAAATTTCATACCAACTTTGTAATTTTTTAGTTATGATTTGAATCTACGATTATATTAGTGTTAGAAAATATTTTTCTTAAAAAAATATTTTAATAATCATGCAAAGTAATGATTTAAGCAGAAAATTATAAGTTTCTAACTTCAGTTGAGAAAATTTTATAATGAAAATATATTTTCGACAAATAATTAATGCTTACAAAAATATATTAAAATTATTTAAATGTCATTTACATTACTTATATTTTGTACTAACCATTTTTTATAGTTCTTTGAGTAATTTTAATCCAAATTAGTTATTTGAATAAACATTTCTTGCAAATATTTTAAGAAAATATAAAAAAATAATAAGATCACCAAATTCCAAGAAAAAATATTAAAAAAGGAGATCAAAATTTAAATTCAAAGTTTATCAAATCCGAGAACATACTTCAATTTGTGCCCAAAGGCCGAACCTACCCATGTGGTAGGAATTGAGTTCTGATTTCCTGAAAATTAAAAAATGGTTTATAAAACTTCAAAAAAAATGGTGTCAAAAGTTGATGATATTAGTAAATAACTATCACATTTTTTCCATTAGTATTTCATATGCAAGTTTAACAAAAATGACCTCATCACTATTTATTGATGAATACTTCTCATCAATATTGTTCATATTAGTATTTTTTTGATATTATAGCATATGTATTAGGATTCCTTATTGATTTTATCTTTATATTGATTGTGTGTAAGTGTGCAGTATAGAAGCAGAAATTAGGTTAACACTAGTAGGTTAACACTTGTGCATTTATTTTATCATAGGCATAACCTACAAGCTCTCAAGATATTTGCTCATGTACAGCTATGGAATTTTGTAATAAGTTTTTATTCAATAATGTAAAAACTATTCTTCATTATTGAGTACATAATTGGATTTGATTGTTATAATTATATTGACCCCCTCTATAGGTAATTAAAGGCCTAAAAATTGATATCAAAGCTTGGTGTTTATATAAAATCACTTTAAGATAGAGAAAATAATTATTAATGGCAGATAATGAAACTCAACAAAATGTGCGGTCACCATTAGCCATAAACCAAATCAATAACAATATGAGCAGATATGAAACCCTCAAATTTCCAATCTTGAAAATTAATGAATATCATTTATGTAAAGTCCAGATGACTATTGAGACACTTAGGTGGTTAAGTGTAAGGCACAACCGCTATCAAGAAGATTCCAAGGAGAATACTCAATCAGCAGTATGAGCACTTTGACTCAAAAGTTAATGAGTCTTTTTTTGAAATCTATGATAGATTTCAGAAATTGTTGAATGATTTCTGACTTGTTGACATAGAGTATGATCCAGCAGATTCAAACTTGAAGGTTCTTCTTGCACTTCCTCAAAAGTGTGACTTGAAATTTATATCAATAAGGGATAACTATGATCTTGAAGACACATCTCTAGTTGAGATATATGGAATTCTCAAAACTAATGAACTGGAGATGGAGTAGAAAAGTAAGACCAAATGGGACAAGACATGTTTCTCTCAGGGTAGAGGAAAAAAATAAGAGAGAAATTTGCAAGAAAGAGCCATTTCAATATGAAAGGCCATCATTGTATAGTCTGACAGCGAGTCTCAAATACTCATGATGACTTACAAAATTATTGAGGAACTAAAATTGATCATGGAAATGATGAAGATATCCTACAAATTGATGCTCTTTTAGTTAAAAAGTTTAGAAATATGGTCTATATAGACTTTAAAAAAAATGTTTTTGAAAAAAAGGCTGTAGTTCCTCCAACTTTTCCGTGATAAGAGGAATTAAAGGAAGAATGATGGCAAGGAGTCAAGGCATGGGAAAATTACGATCAAGTGCTATAATTGTGATAAAGTCGGACACTTTGTTGCTCATGTAGAAAGCCAAACTAAACAATAGAGTATAATTGTGATAAGGTATGAGCACTTTGACTCAAAAGTTGATGAGTCTTTGTTTGAAATCTATGATATATTTGAGAAATTGTTGAATGATTTGTCACTTGTTGACATAGAGTATGATCCAGCAGATTCAAACTTGAAGGTTCTTCTTGCAATCCCTCAAAAGTGTGACTTGAAAGTTATATCAATAAGGGATAACTATGATCTTGAAGACACATCTCTAGTTGAGATATATGGAATTCTGAAACTAATGAACCGTAGATGGGGTAGAAAATTAAGACGAAATGGGACAAGACATGTTTCTCTAAGGGTAGAGGAAAAACAAGAGAAAAATTTGAAAGAATGAGTCATTTCAAAATGCCATGATTGTATAGTCTGACACTGAGTCTCAAATACTCCTGATGACTTACAAAATTATTCAAGAACTGAAATTGATCATGGTAATGATGAAGATATCCTACAAATTGATACTCTTTTAGTTAAAAAGTTTAGAAATATGGGCTAAATAGACTTCAAAAAAAATGGTTTTGAAAAAAAGGCTGTAGTTACTCAAACTTTACCCTGATAAGAGGAATTAAAGGAAAAATGATCGCAAGGAGTCAAGGTATGGGAAAATTACAAGTCAAAGATCAAGTGCTATAATTGTCATGAAGTCGGACACTTTGCTCCTCATTCATAAAGCCAAACTCTGAGAAGAAGCAAGCCTTGATGTGCAAGAAGAAGAATTGAAGCAAGTTTTGACCAGAAGAAAAATTAGGATGATACATTACAAGAGTACAAACTATGCTCACAAAAAATTGCATAATGTTGTGTATTTCTAACAAAGTAAATTTTATTTTATATATGATTAGACTTTTTTCTATTATAAAGGGCTTTTCATAATTTTAGGTAAAAGTTACAAAATAAATTAATGGAGATTAAATAATTTAAACATGTATATTTTATTTTGTTGAATGATATTATCTTGATATTATCTTGTTAAACTAACACGGTTGAACAATCAACTTTTGGAAATTTATATGAATTATTGATAGTAAAGTCAATATTTATTTAAATTGAAATGATATCAATTAGTGTAAATTAGTTTTTATGATTTTCTTGCTAAGAAAATATATTAAACACATTATTGAGACGTCATTGTAAGGATAAAATAAAGAACATGAACTCATAAATTGTTATGATAAAAAAAACATATTATTCTCAAATCTACTTACTCAAATTTACAAGGAAAATACAATTTTGTAAAAAATAAAACTTAATTAAGCATCATAAAAATATTTATGTTTGCAAAATAAATTGTACAAATTAAATACTTAATATTGAATTATAAAGTAACTTATATAAAATATGTAAATGTCAAGAGTAATGAATATTGATATGTCTTTTCTAAAAAAATACACAACATTAATAAATGAATAAGAAAATATGTTATATAGTGAATATAAAGAAAAATTGTTTTATCTTTATGGCCTCCCCACAATACCTAGTATTTTAGAAAAAATATAAGTTTAAACAATTCGATAAAAACAATGAACAATTTTCCAGGATCCAATTTAAAGTCCAATTATATAACAACTAAATTGACTAATTATTATTGAATCAATATTTGTAAATAAGGTACTTAATATTGATAAAGGTTATATTAAAATAAATTATATTTAGTGTTAAATATAAACCATAAAAAAAATTGAAGAAAGTCATATTTAAAAAGGCCCGAAGCTCTCTGTACATATATTTTATTATAAAATTTTGCTTCTCTCCTAAAGAGAAAAACTTGGATTAACTCAAATTCGGAATTTTAAAAATATCGAAATAATTTTTTTGATAGTTTTATTTTTCATCCAATTTTTTACACTAAAATATTTTGGGATAAAATTCTAAATCCGATAAAATTTTACACATCTTTAATATATTTAAAGAAAATTTAACAAATGTACATTATTTTTAGAAGAAACGAAAGGTAATAAAATTAAGTATTTTACATATATCTAATTTGGACGTGCCTTAATTTGAGCCATTCTTGGGCCTCAAAATTTTGTATAAAATCCACATTCATTATTTTTTTAGAAAAATTGATTTGATCCAAATTCTAAATATGTAAATTAATTAAGCCACCCTTAAAACTATTTAATTTATCTTTATTTAAATTATTAAATATTTATCTTTTATGTTGAAATGAACATTTATCTTTTTTAGTTGAAATAGATTAGTCAATTAAATTATAATTAATATGTTCCCACTATGGCTTATTGGCTTTTTATTCTACCAAAATTTTATTTTGATTTGCTAATAGAACCTATAATATTTCTCACTTTGTAAGTCAACAGTTATTATTGCTATTTAAGCAAGCAAAATAACTTCTAATTGGATTTATCTTCTTGTACCTAGATAATCCATCAAGAAACTAACAATTCATGTTTTCAATAAAATTAGTCACACCAAAATTCAAGACTTGTTCCACTAAAACCAAGTCCTAACAACACTTTAAATACTCATTTGAATTTGATAAAATTTACATAAAAATAAGTCCACAAAGAAAGGTGTAAATCAATGCAAGAAGCAGTGTTTAAGATATAGTAAGTCCACTTTAGACCACCGCACATGAAGCATATTTTTTACATAGTATTTAGCATAAAATGATTTAGAAATAGTTGTTGCAATCACTAATGAGAAATTTGGAGGATGGAATCATTGGCATGCTATCGTTAATTCAGACGATGGAATACTTCCAAGTTGTACCAAGTAACGAACATCCTTAAGAATCATCTCCATACATGCAAGACACCCTATCACTTACAACTACAGAAAACACACGTAAGTTTATAGTATAAAATTTATAAATATTTCTATGAATATCCAATTTAAACTTAAAATTGAATATCGAATTATAAAATTGCTTAACAAGAAACATGATTTCTATGAATCATTTCAGTTGATCATTGTTTACCCTCGGTTATTGTTAGTTTAACTTGCTGAGCTAGTTAGCTCACCGTTGCGAATCTGTTTATGTCATTCTAAAGTTAAATAGGAAATTATTGGTAACGAGGATCCCGGTCCTGTATGCGAGCTAAGATTCCAGGTTGAGTTGGATCGAGCTAGCGGGAGCTTTGTGTTATAGTTTGAGTTATGCAAGTTTGTAAGCATGATTTCATTTTTAGGTGTAAGCTGAACTAGTTGGGATTTGGTACGACGTAATAAAAGTTAAGGTTTTGGCTTGTTTTCATATTTAACCTGTTGCGATCCGTGGTTGCGTAAATAAGGGTTATTGCATATAATATTTCATATACTGATTTATATATTGTGTGTGTTGTGAACCCCAAACTTCTGACCCGGGTTTGGAGGGTGTCACAACCACCATTTCCGAAACTAAATCAACCACTAATATTCCCTAATATACACCCAATGCTACCACTAAAGCTACTAGCATTACAACCACAATTTTCGCTACTAACACTAACCAATATTTCAGCCATGATACCACTATGCCAACTAGCCATTCTACCACCAGTACCACCACTAATGATTCAAGTTATGCTACCACCAATACCACTACTAAGATTAACCAATATAACATCAATGCTACCACCTGTAATACCATAATTAAAGTGGCCATAAATGGAAGTGCTTAAGTTAGCATAAACTTCACCACCAATACATATAATATTACTACCAGTTCTCTAACCAAGATTACCGCTTCCAATGTTACCAGTTACACTAATAAGAGCAGCGGGACCAATGTAACCATCAATGCCACCTAATCCACTACTAATATTATCATTTCACGTACCACCAATGTAACCACTAAAGGTGCTAGTCATGCTACTACCAATGCAACTATACCACCAATGATACTACCACTGATGTCATTATTAAAGTTACCACCAATGATACTCCGTAAGGTAGCACAAACTTTACCACCAACAATCCCACCACCAATTCCACTCCTAAGATTACGACTACTAGTACCACCAATTGAACTAGTAAAATTACCACCACCAATGACACCGCCTACAATATTACTACTGGATTTGAGAAAAACTTATAACTCTATACTTTTTGAATTGTTACGGATCTATAGTAGTTACATGAGGAACTGGTTCTAGTGAGGGTGAAAATGGTGACCCTACCTATTCATGTATTGAAAATATAAGTTCTTACACCACTAAAAAATTTTCACAAAAAACCCTACATCTCTATCAAGTAAGAAATCTCACTTTCAACCAGGTGTCTTGTTAAATTAAGTTAAAAAGTGATGGGGCTTTGTGAGATGGGAAACTCCATATATAAGTAAATTTCGTGTGTTATTAGGTAACACAAAGTAATTTCAAGTGGTTTGTCATATATACATTAGAAAAATAAAAAACAGATCCCACATAGATCGACCTGTACTATGTGCATTTATATTTATGATATATATTGGCATGGTAAAAGTTAAAAAATAACAAAGAAACCTTACATGGTAGATTGATGAAAAGGAGAAGGGGAAGGACATCCAGTATTTTCTTCATTAATTTTGGAACTTGTTGCAAGTAGCAAGAAAAATATAATTCTTATGCAAATTCTCTAAAGTAAGGTCACACACAAACATAAAATAAATTGATTAGTATAATTCAACAAATATGAACATAAAATATAAATAATGTGTGGGCTTCTTTTCTTTAAATTTTCATTTTTTAATATATCATGTATTTGATTAATTATGAGGAACAAAAATATTAATACAAATGGAAGTGAATTTTTTTCTAACTTTGACATATAATATTGAAAGGATAATAAATTTACTTACATATATAAAAGGAAAATGGGATATTATTATAGTGTTTGATTTTTACCAAAAGTTTTTGCAAAAAAACACATATGAAAGGAAAATGAAGAAACGGGGAAATATAAATTATTACTTTAATTTTGTTAACCAACATCAATTCATGATAACCTCTAAACCTTGTTAGCTTAGTCCCCCACCAGTTCATTTGATTAGTCCTCCACCAATTTGTTAGATGCTCAGGTTTATGATGATTGCAGATAAATAGAAGATAAACAGAATGCAAGTAAACGAGATTCAAGCTTTGCAGTTTGTTCAGATTTTCCAGCAGTGGCTATTTCTCACGATTAGGTTTGTTAGGGTTTTGTGTAAATCTTGTTTATCTGGATAAACCTTATCTCAAACAAACTTACCACCTTATCTTATAAATCAAGTTTAAAATCTCTCAAGCCTTATCTCTTTACTTGATTTATCTTTTTCAAACGTACTAACAGATTAGTTTCAAAGTTTCATTCAAATATTTTCAAACAAACTTATCTTCCAATCTTATCTTGTGTTTGAAAATAAATCTGTTAGAACTTTGCTTATAAATACAACTCTTCATTTTAGATTTGTAGCTAACACTTTCACGAGAATCTTTCATCATCTGAAATCTTTTTCTTGTTTCATACCCGAGATATTCATATCCAGAAAAACAAGAAACCTAGTTTGAGTTGTAATCAATTTGTTTATTCTTATACTTGTGTATTCATATCAACTTTGTGCCGGGTTGTGGCAAGCTTGATTTCAAAGTATAGCAAGGTAGCTAGAAGGCTAAGGAATAGCAGTGGGCTAGGTAGCAAGGTAGCTTGGGAAAGGGTTTCTTTCAGGTGCTATATTTGTAATCAAGGAAAAGACTGTAAGTTCTTTTATTAAAGTTGATATAATAAATTCTCTATGCTAGTTGGCATGGGGACTTGGATGTAGGCCATAGACTAGGTGTAGGGGCCGAACCAAGTGAAAACTTCTGGTGTTTTTACTTTTCAGTTTTCAGCATTCTGCATTTTATTTCTGTTATTTATTTTCTGCAGTGTAATTGAGACTGTCCCATACCCTGTCTCATTTGTAAAGGGACTGTCCCATTTGCATAAGAGACTGTCCCATTTGCCTTGACAGTTAGAATATTATTTTATCTATCGAGCCATCGAATTTCATTTGGTATCAGAGCAGGTGCATTTAATTCTCTTTTTAGTGTTTATTTTACTAGCGATCCATGGCTCAACCAGATAGGTATTCAAACAATTATCCACCACTGCTTCATGGTGCTGAAAACTACAATGACTGGAAGTTTCGAATGAAAATCTTTCTCCAGCGTGATGCATTTGAATGGGATGCTGTAGAAAATGGTTTCACAATTCCTATGAAAGAAGGGAAGCCAAAATCTCTCAAGGATCTCTCTCCCGAAGAAGTGAACGCAATGAATTCCAATGATAAAGCTATGAATTCACTTCTCAATGGCATGGTAGCTACAGAATTAAGAAAAGTCTCAGCATGTACTACTGCCAAACAGATTTGGGATACGATCAAAGTCAGCCACGAAGGCACGTCTAAGGTACGTGAAGTAAAATTAAGTATGCTAATGAGTGACTATGAAGGTTTCAGGTTGGAAAGAGATGAAAGCGTGCGAGATGCTCAAGGGAGGTTTCTGACATTGATGAACTCCATCTCACTTCTGGAATGGATCATTCCTCAATCTGATATAAATAGGAAAATCCTCAGAGCAATGCCAAAGAAGTTTGCTCCAAAGGTTACCATTCTGCAGGATTCAACACTGCTTTCGACTATGGATACTCTAACACTGTTCAGTGAATTGGAGGAATTCGAAAATCAGCTACGTAGATATGATGAAGAAGATGAAGCTCCTCGTAAGAAAACTCTTGCACTTAATGCAGATGCAGATGAGTCTCCTGACGATTCTGATGAAGATATTGCTCTTCTAACAAAGAAGTTTCATAAATTTCTTGCCAAACGGAATGCCTCCAAACGACCTGTGGAATCGCAGTTTATGAAGAAGGACTTCAAATCTAATCCGAGCAAGGAGGTTAAAGTGAATCAAAGCAAAGATACTTGCTTTGAGTGTGGAAAGAAAGGGCACTTCAAAAAGGACTGTTACAAGCTGAAGAACAAAAAGAAGGCATTAATTACTTGGAGTGATGATGAATCTGACGTGGAGATCGATTCAGACGATGAAGTTGCTCAACTTTGCTTTGCTGGACTAGAGGACAACTTCAGTGACAATGATGAGGTACAGAATATTAAGTATAATTCAAATATATCTTCATCTATGTTGAATTTGCAGGTCCAGGTTAAAAAGTTAAAAGAAAAGAATGCTTATTTAAAGCAAGCTTTAAGTGAAGTTCTTAGTGAAATGGATGATCCCATGAAGGAAGAAGCCCTAGTTGCTGAGAACAAATCATTGCTTGAAAGGGTTTCAAAACTTACTGAAGAAAATCAATATCTCAAAAATGAGATTGAGATGAAGGATGTATGCCTTGAAGCCTTGAAGAAAGAGTCAATATCTGTTGATTCAGAAACCGTTAAAGAAGACAGTGCTCCTGATCCCCTTGTTCCTGAATTAAAGCAGAAAGTCGAACAGCTTGAAAAAGATTTAGCTAAATGTTTTCATGGAGAAGGAACTTTGAATGCTCTTCTTGGTGAACAAAAATCTTCTCTTGATAAAGGAGGTTTAGGATGTGAGTCAATCAAGAAACGTGCATTTTAAGGCGGTTATAAGCGAGCTCCTATGAAATATAAGATGCCTTATGAGAAATGTCAAGATTGTGGCAAAGCTGGCCATCCTACATCTGAATCTAGATTATGTGGTATCAAGGGCCACTCTTCTAACTCATCTTATAAATCTTCTACTAGATATAAATCTGCTAATACTTCTGTTAATATTGTTCAGATGTGGATTAAGAAATCAGATAGACATTTATATAAGATTTGTGATACTAACCAACCAGGACCCAAGTTTAAGTGGGTACCTAAGGGATAAAGCAATTCTTGCAGGTTTGTTTGATGGTCCATGTTCCGCGAAATAAATGGATCATCGACAGTGGTTGTTCACGTCACATGACAGGTGATAAATCCAAGTTTCTATCTCTAGTTGCCAAGGAAGGTGGCTTAGTTACTCTTGGAGATTCAAACACCGTCAGAATTATTGGAAAAGGCACCATTGGTAATGACAGGTTTGCCATTTCTAATGTTCGTTTAGTTGATGGTTTGAAATATAATCTTATTAGTGTAAGTCAACTTACTGATGCTGGTCATAAGGTTAAGTTCGATAAAGATGTATGCTATATTGGTACTCATACTAACGAGTTTGCTTTAGTTGCCAAAAGAAAAGGAAATATTTTCGTATTAGATTTTGATGAACAGCAAGAAGAAATTTGTCTTGCTACTGTTCAAAATCAACAGTATCTTTGGCATCGACGTCTTGGCCATGTTCACATGGATCTTCTTCGAAAGATATCTTCTCATGATCTGGTTCGAGGTCTACCAAAGCTGAAGTACAAGAAAATAGAACCTTGTTCAGCTTGCCAACTTGGAAAACAGGTGAAAACTTCCTTTACTGCTAAGAATAAAGTATCAACTTCTGTTCCTTTGCAGCTCCTTCATCTAGATCTTTTTGGTCCAGAAAGGTATGTAAGCTTAGGAGGTAAGAATTATGCTTTTGTTATAGTTGATGATTATTCTCGTTTCACTTGGGTATTATTTTTACGAACTAAGGACGAAGCTTTTATTGAGTTTAAGGATCTTATTACTAACCTTGAGACTAAGTATTCATTTAAGCTCAAGACTATTCGTAGTGATCATGGAGGTGAATTCGAGAAGGATTTCATAACCTTCTGTAAATCAAGAGGAATCACTCATGAATTCTCAGCTCCTCGAACTCCTCAGCAGAACGGAGTAGTAGAACGCAAGAACAGGACTCTACAGGAAACTGCCAGAACTCTACTGCATGAGAGTAAGCTTCCAAGAAAATTTTGGGCTGAAGCGGTACACACTTCCTGTTATGTTTTAAATAGAGTGCTTATTCGTCCTATTTTGCTTAAAACTCCGTATGAATTGCTTAAGAAAAGGACTCCTAACATTAGTTATTTTCGAGTATTTGGTTCCAAGTGTTTTATTTTAGATACTCAAAATAATCGAGGCAAGTTCGATGCGAAATCTACGGAAGGAATCTTCTTGGGATATTCTACAACAAGCAAAGCTTATCGTGTTTATAATTCTGTCAAGAACAAAGTAGAAGAATCCATCAATATTTCATTCAACGAATCTTCAAGGAATATATCTCAAATTGATGAAGACACTGCGGATCTATCGTCTCATTCCCAAATGAGACAGTCTCATTCCGAAAAGAGTCAGTCTCATTCTGACAAATCAAACAGTCAAGACTCTCCAGGTCCATCTCAGTCTTCTGATAATTCTGCAGAATCTACTCAAGCTTCAGATGAATCTTCTGGCTCTCCAAAGACTCCCGATAGTGTTTCAAATGTGAATTCTGTTACTCCTCTGGATAAATCATCACAAGCGGAAATGAGGCAGTCTCTTTTGAATGAGACAACTCCTATTCATTTCCAGGCAGACAATTCTAATGAGGAAGAAATGAGTAATATTCAACTTCCTAAGTCTTCTAGGACTGTGAAGAATCATCCACCAGATAATCTTCTCACTGATTTAGATCAAGGGATTTCTACTCGAAGCAGACTTCATAATCTATGTGCATTCTGTGCTTTTGTTGCTGAGTTCGAACCAAAGAATGCTCAAGAAGCAGTTGCAGACGAACACTGGTCTGTTGCAATGCAGGAGGAATTGAACCAGTTCGAGCGGTGTGATGTTTGGGAACTCGTCCCACCTCCTCAGGATGCCAAGATCATTGGAACTCGTTGGGTTTTCAAGAATAAGAAAGATGAAGATGGAAATATCATTCGAAATAAAGCTCGGTTGGTTGCTCAGGGATACAACCAGCAGGAAGGAATCGATTATGACGAGACATATGCTCCAGTAGCTCGTTTAGAAGCTATTCGAATCTTAATGGCCTTTGCAGCTCACAAGAAGTTCAAGCTCTATCAGATGGACGTCAAAAGTGCATTTCTAAATGGCTATCTCAAGGAAGAAGTCTACGTGAAGCAGCCTCCAGGTTTCATTCACGAGAAGTACCCTAACTATGTTTACAAGCTCAAGAAATCTGTCTATGGATTGAGACAGTCTCCTCGCTGTTGGTATGAACGTCTCAGTCAATTTCTTGTGAACAATGGTTTCATTCGTGGTACACTCGATCCAACTCTCTTTATTTTTCATAAACGTGATAACTTTCTTTTAGTACAAGTTTATGTTGATGATATAGTATTTGGATCTTCTAACGAATCTTTGTGTAAGTGGTTTTCTGATTGCATGCATAAGGAATTCGATATGAGTTTGATGGGTGAATTGCAGTACTTTCTAGGTTTGCAAATTAATCAGTCTCATGCAGGAATATTTATTCACCAAGGCAAGTACATAAAGGATTTACTCAAAACATTTGCACTTGATCATGTCACACCTAAATCAACTCCGATGAGTACTTCAGTTAAGCTTACTAAGGATGAACAAGGTACACCTGTAGATGTCACTAAATTTCGAGGTATGATTGGTTCATTGTTATATTTAACTGCCTCACGACCTGCCATTATGTATAGTGTATGCTTGTGTGCTCGTTTTCAATCTCAACCTAAAGAATCTCATTTGAATGCCGTTAAACGTATTTTTAAATATTTGAAAGGTACGAGTGACTTGGGATTATTTTATCCAAGCTCCTCTTCCTTTGACTTAATCGGTTTTTCAGATGCTGACTATGCAGGGTCACAGGTTGATAGAAAAAGCACAAGTGGTGCTTGTGAATTTTTAGGAGATTGTTTAGTTGCATGGCATAGTAAAAAGCAAACTTCAGTAGCTCTCTCTACAGCTGAAGGAGAGTACATTGCAGCTGGAAGTTGCTGTGCTCAAATTTTGTGGATGCAACAAACATTGCAGGATTTTGGTATTTCTTACTCAAATATTCCTATATATTGTGATAATACCTCTGCAATTAATATCTCTAAAAATCCTGTTATGCATTCTCGTACTAAGCATATTGATGTTCGTCACCATTTTCTACGAGATAATGTTTCTAAAGGTAATATTGAGCTTATTTATATTTCTACTGAGAAACAGCGTGCAGATATCTTCACTAAGCCTTTAGCTGAAGATAGATTTTGTAAAATGCGTCGAGAATTAGGTATGTGTTCTCTGTAATTTATTACGTGATTTTATGTAATTTATGTGTTTAAACATGAATTATGTCATTATACTTAAATATATGTTGTGTATTTATTATTTGAGTAATTAGGTTCCTGTTTATGAATTTGTGGTTTTTACTTTATGTGTCCGTGTGTTTATGCGTGTATATAGCATTAGATTTTATAAATCTTTTGATTAGACTTTTCATATCCTTGAAACTCGTGCATATATCATTCATTCAATACATCACTTCTGTTTTGCACCTCTTCATCTCCTCTTCCATCTCTAACTCTTCAGTTTCTACTTCTTTTTTAAACTCTCTTTCTTAATCTTTTCATTTTCTTTTCTCACTCTACTCTCTCATTCTCTCAAAATTCTATCCTTTCTCTCTTAACCCTAAAATCTTCTTTCTTCCATGGCTCGCCGTTCGAGATCCACCGCTAACCAAACCCCGACCCCTGCTCCGTCTGGTTCGAAGCGTCGTCGTATGGCCACAGTCGTCTCCGAAGCATCTAGTGAAGCATCTCCTAATTCTTCCGAACGCCATGCAAAGGAAAGCACTACTAAGGCATGGAACAAGTCCATTATAAAAGAAAGGTTGTGTGATACTGATCTTCTCTCCAGGATTGGCGTATCATCATTGTTTGAAGCTGTTGGGTGTGCTGGGTTATTATCGCCGTCAGATGTAATCTATCCAGATTTGGTGAAGGAGTTCTATGCGAATTTTTCGATTTTGGCCGACAATATTGTGTTCTCTTCGGTGAAAGGTAGTCCAGTTTGTTTTAAGGCGGATTTGCTGGCCAGGCTCACAGGCGTATCCGATCAAGGTCCCTGCCCGTTTACCACTCATCAGGCGTTTGACGAGATTCCTGGATTGCAATATGAGGAACAACTCAAAGCTATTCTCGGTGACAACTTTGTTTCTGTGTCTGTCAAACCATTGGTAACTGATTTAACTCCTATGTGCTTATTATTGTTTAAATTGTTTCACTCGAATGTTTTGCCTCGTAAATCTGGTCGTGATAGAGTCACATTTCAGGATTATATTCTTCTGTCTGTGTTTGTTAAGAAAACCCCTTGTAATTTGGCTTCATTGATTATTTCCAACATGAATCATTGTGCTAAACATGAATCCATGCATCTTCCATACCCTGCTTTGTTAACAAAGATTTTTCAGTATTTTCGTGTTCCTTTTGAGACTGCTAAATCAGAAAGTTTGAATGTTGTTTTTGACTTGTCTGTGTTAACTGCGAATGGTCTCGTAGTTACTGAATCAAATGATTTGTTGTTTGATGATGCTTCTAGGAATGTTGGTGGTATTCCTAAGTCTCCTAATTATGCCTCAGACCCCTTTGATCAGCCTACCAATACTCTTCTTAATTCTCTGTTGATCAAATTAAATGAAAATTCTGCTGCTTTGGCTAATCTTAATCAGCATTTTGCTTCTGTCAAAACTCTTGGATCACTAACTTCTGAAGTTAGTATTCTCAATGCTTCTTTTGAGTTGTTTAGGAAGTATGTTTGTTCATCTTTGGATGATATCAATGCTAAACTCTCTGTATTGCATACTTCTGATGTCAAGTTGTCTAAGACCATAGATTTTGAGTTTGGGACTCTGCAGGAAGGGATGGTTTCCTCTGCTAAGGCATGGGAAAAGGAATTTGTTAAGTTATTTTTTAAGCTTGGGTCAGAGACTAAGTTTTTATCTCAGCAGTTGTCAGCCATGCAAGACAAGAGCAAGATGTATTGGCACAAGAAAAAAGACTGGATTGGAGATTGTACTCTAGAAGAAATCACTGTTCCTCTGCCAATCCCTGCCATTCCTCCACCTTCAGTTTTTGGTATGACCAGAGAAGAATACAAGGCTAAGATTTTTGACTGGCTCCGTGAAAGGGACGGGAAGGCACCAGCTAAAGATGCTTTTGACAAGCTCTTTTCAGAGTATGGCTCAGCTCCGGTGTTTCCTTCATCCCTAAACATAGCTTCTGGTTCAGGCAAGGGGAAAGCTCCAGTTAACGTTGACGATTCTGATTGAAGGACCCTTTTATGATGAAGGGGGAGAAATTTAAGATGTTTGATATTATATTTTTTTTTAGACGATGATGGGTTTATTTTGGTTAAGACTATGTTTCTGAATGGTTGGTTTATGTTTTTGATGGATATTTTTGGATGACTTTGTGATTGACTGATATTCTGGATTTGTGGATTTGTTACAACTGGACATCCTGGTTTAGGGATGGGTTGTTACGTTTTTAGTATTTAATGATTGAGACGGTTTTATGCATATTGTTCTGGTGTCTCATTCACTCTTTAGTTGTCTCATTCTCATATAATTGCATATATCATAAACTGTAATATATTCTGTTGGTTCTTACTTTGTTTTACAGGCCTTTAGTGTTTTTGATAGGGGGAGCATTTATGCTTTCTTTTTCATCATCATAAAAGGGGGAGAATGTTAGATGCTCAGGTTTATGATGATTGCAGATAAACAGAAGATAAACAGAATGCAAGTAAACGAGATTCAAGCTTTGCAGTTTGTTCAGATTTTCCAGCAGTGGCTATTTCTCAGGATTAGGTTTGTTAGGGTTTTGTGTAAATCTTGTTTATCTGGATAAACCTTATCTCAAACAAACTTACCACCTTATCTTATAAATCAAGTTTAAAATCTCTCAAGCCTTATCTCTTTACTTGATTTATCTTTTTCAAACGTACTAACAGATTAGTTTCAAAGTTTCATTCAAATATTTTCAAACAAACTTATCTTCCAATCTTATCTTGTGTTTGAAAATAAATCTGTTAGAACTTTGCTTATAAATACAACTCTTCATTTCAGATTTGTAGCTAACACTTTCACGAGAATCTTTCATCATCTGAAATCTTTTTCTTGTTTCATACCCGAGATATTCATATCCAGAAAAACAAGAAACCTAGTTTGAGTTGTAATCAATTTGTTTATTCTTATACTTGTGTATTCATATCAACTTTGTGCCGGGTTGTGGCAAGCTTGATTTCAAAGTATAGCAAGGTAGCTAGAAGGCTAAGGAATAGCAGTGGGCTAGGTAGCAAGGTAGCTTGGGAAAGGGTTTCTTTCAGGTGCTATATTTGTAATCAAGGAAAAGACTGTAAGTTCTTTTATTAAAGTTGATATAATAAATTCTCTATGCTAGTTGGCATGGGGACTTGGATGTAGGCCATAGACTAGGTGTAGGGGCCGAACCAAGTGAAAACTTCTGGTGTTTTTACTTTTCAGTTTTCAGCATTCTGCATTTTATTTCTGTTATTTATTTTCTGCAGTGTAATTGAGACTGTCCCATACCCTGTCTCATTTGTAAAGGGACTGTCCCATTTGCATAAGAGACTGTCCCATTTGCCTTGACAGTTAGAATATTATTTTATCTATCGAGCCATCGAATTTCACAATTCACTTAAAGATGTGTTTAACCTTGCAGCACCAAAACACTTTTTCATAGAGAATACAAATAACTCCAAAACACTATTTCATGGCCCCCTTTACCTATATTAGGGTTTTACCTGCCTTTTTATATACTTTATTTTGCAGGCAAAATTGTATATAATTGTTTCAATTGGCCCAATATAGTTTAAATTATTTTTTTATCTTAGTATCAATTTCTTATTACAAATTTCAATTTTTTTCTTTTTATAAAAATATAATTTAACAAAGTCTACTACATGTATTATATAAACTAATTGGGTATTGATTTACAAGCATAGGTAAACAAGCATTACTATAATTTATTTTATATTGTAAAAAAAAATGAGTTTCTATAAATTAAGTGGTAAGCATTCTATAAAAAACTTAACTTGAAAATGACATTTTGTGGAGAGTTTTAAATTTTATTTAGTGAAATTATATATAAATTTCCTACTCGCCTCAACTAACAATAATATATGTACTACTACAACCCTAACGAACAATAATAGAAGTACTACTATAATAGATTCAACTCTAAAAACCTCTCACAATAATTAGGAAATTAATTGTCATGTACAAATTAATATTACCATAACAACATTTAATCAAATTAAATTTTTAGAGGTATAAGATAGCATAGTATCTAGCATAAAATGATTTAGAAATAGTTGGTGCAATCACTAATGGGTAATTCAGAGGATGGAATCACCGGCAGCCCCACTTCCAAGTTGTACCAAGTAACTAACATCCTTAAGAATCATCTCTATACCAGTAAGATAGCCTATCACTTGCAACTACAGAGAACACCTATAAGTTTGTAGTAGAATATTTATAAATATTTCATTATTTTTCGAAATGGTTAGTAAGAGGTAAATATAGAAAATATTTATAACTTGTCTGGTTTATGAGTGATTGTGTGGTCTTACAAAAGGAAGTAGGATACAAGGTTATGGCTCATATTATGAATTTGACATAGTTTTGTTAAAACTTCTTAAAGCTTCTCAAAGAGAATTGAGGAACTAACATATTTTACTATTAATCTTGTCTCTGGTCAAAATAAACCTGTGATATGAACATATAGTCACATAATATCCAATAATGTAAAACAGAGATGAGCACGAAATAATCCAATTCTTAAAATTTTGTAAGCAATTAGATGATGAAATAAAAATGGATTACAATTAAAATCATTGCACTTGTAATTCTTAAATCATCTATAAACTGCCATGGTTTGTAATATTTACATTGTATCTACAAATAAAGGATTAAACATGTTTCTACTTTCTATGCATCTCACAAAGAATACATAATCAAACAAAAAGTATTTTCAGTGTTTTGCTTAAGCTGCATATAAGAACAAAGCATTTAACTTGTTGTTGTTGCAAGGGAAGTGTGCCTTGCTATTATGTTATCAAGTATTTCCTCGATAATTAGATCAAGTGATGCCAGATAAAAGTTGAATGGAAGGAGTACAAAATCTCCTGTTTAATTTGTTTCACCTTTTTTTGGCTCTCATTGCATAAGCAACTCATTACTTCTTGTTTATATATAAAAATAATAAATAAGACTCTCTCTTAGGATGGTTAGGAGGGTCACATATATTTCAACATATAAACTAAATTCAATAATTATTGTAGCTTGCTAGAATCAATAATATATGATCACATTTTGTGTAATACAACTTATGTATTATAAACACTATCAGATATTATAGCTTGTGAATATTTGCACATAAAATCATATAATAACGCTATGTTAAATCGTAGAAATATATAAAAACACTTTCCAAGATAATCAAAAATTAATAACTTGTCATTCTCTGAGAACAACTTTGTCATCAATATCACCAACACCAAGAAAATGCTTGATGTACCATTGGATAATCATTCTTTGGAGCAGACCTTGACGCTTAATGATTTATAATGATATTGCTAAATGGTTAGGTTTTCTCCAAAAACTTTATCAAAATATCCCCAATTTATTTTTATTCCTGTATAAGAGAATGGTAATGTGTGATATAATAGTGAGTAATGGTATTTGATTTCTTAAACCTTAAATCTAATAAACATGGTTAACAATATGGAAATTAAAATTAATCTAAATTTAGAATAAATAAAAAAATAGTAGAGATGATAGAAACATTACAATTTTCCTCGTATGTTGGTGGATTATAGAGTGTTGTATACATGTATTTCTCAATACATGAAGGCTATAATTTTTTATAATGTAGTACTTTGCAATGGAGAAATTTGATCCAAATTAAAGAGTGGTTATTAATTAGAGACACAAATTGTGTTCAATTTAGTTTTACTTACACATATTTCTCAACAAATCAATTTAATGATAAAATCCTTTTTATCCATATAATTAACAAATTGAGTTCTAGTGGCGGATAGTTGAATCTGGTACATGGTAAAAAGGAGAGAATAAAGTGTACCAAAGTTTTTTAAGTTGTAAAAGAGAACTTTAATCGTTATATCAATAAATATCCATTCCAACCTATCTTATGCCATAAAATATCAATTCTTAACCCAGCCACACCCTTTTCTCCCTTGTGACTTCAAAGCAATCATTGTATTATGAGCTAATAGCCTCCCTTCATTAAAAGCACTCTGTTTATTAGACACTGTCTAGATTAAATATAGTTTGAACTTATTCATCACCACCTTCGACAGTATGCGCATCACAACATTATAAAAATAGATAGGTCGAAGATCTTCCATATGTTTCAGTTGTTTAACCTTAGGAATAAGACATACAAGCCTACGATTTAGTTCCCTAGGCCCATGTCGTGTATCAAAGAAAATCTGACAAAATAGAACAACATATCTTTTAAAAATATTTCAATACGTTTGAAAAATGGCGGGTTCGACCAATGTGGATCTAGTGAGTTGTATTGATGCATGAACAAGACTACATTCTTAACTTCCTCGTCCCTAATAGGTACTATGACCTAGTGATTGTGAAATAATAATTAAAAAAAGTTTGCAAAAAGGGTAAAATTTGACACGACCTTAATCGAATAACCATATATCAAAGAAAACGGTAAAATTTGACAAAAATTTAAACAACTTACCCGAGCAGAAACAAAACCATGTAAAAGCATAGGAAAAAACATATGTGTGTGTACTATCCAACTAAATCATAGTGGAAGACATTTAGATGTCGAGGCCATAACAAGGAATATCAGATATGCATGTCCCATAATTACAATATACTTGTTTGTCTTCTCGTGGTTTTGATATTTTTGTTTATAACTATGAGCCAAAGCCAAAGCGACCAAATCGAGATGTTCCTCCAGAATCTGATATTTTACCTTGAGCAGAAGATGCTTTTTTGATGAGTCGATTTGATCCATGTTTGTGGAGAAACGACCCTACAAAGAGAAAGACAGGTACCGGGATTTGTAAATAACAATCTGAGAATCTCATATTGAAATTTAATTTAATTCCTTATCACCAAATGATAAGGAGTTGTCAAGAAAGAGCACAAAATGTTTTACCTATCCAAGGGAATCCATGTTATAAAAGATGGCAACCTTTCCACTTTTGCTAACTTGATACATTTCCTTGTAGTAGGTAGCAAGGTCATAGTTGCAGATCAATGTCCTCCACCAATACTATAGATGTCATTTTCTTCGTTATTTGTATTAGTAACATATCTCCTCTCCGTCCTTGAACTATTCTTGTTATCGACACTTATGGTATCTCTTCTTTCAAGACATTCGTTCTCACTTCCCGTAGCTCGGGTCATCTTCTCACAATTTTCTTTTATCTTTTTCTAAAATGAAACCAGTAAAAAAACTTATAAGATGTGAATTATAATAACACTTGCTTAATTGATTATTAATAAACAATTATACAAATGCCTTTATATGACGTAGGCGATTGGACACAAGCTTTTTATTTAACGAGTCAATATATAATAAAACATCTTAAAGTATTGAATTTCTTCTTTGTAGTACTTCATTCTATAAAGATTAACAAGAACATGGAGCAAACAAAAAGTCCAAAATACAAATTCTACTTTTACAACGACAAGTGATACCTTACAATTTCATACCACTGTCATTCCAAACAAATCCCATTACAACTCAGAACTGATAATAAGATACGATTGACAGATAAATATAACTTAATAAACAAAACCCTAATTAACACATAGTGTAACATCCATAAAAGATCCCAAACACAAAATAACATAGAAACAGAAAAGCAAGGAGGTAAATTAAACAATAATTAACAATAATCGACCAAATTTAATCTTCTCCTAAATTAAATTTAGTGAATTGAAAGAACCTTAGGAAAGATGATTTGGGAAAAAAATACATTCCGTTCAAGGTTTAAGCTTTTCCGAGATTTAATCTTCTTGGAGCTTGAGTCTTTACAAAGATTTAATATTCAGTGTTTGAGAGAAATATTTCAGCAAAGATTTAATCTTTCGTCGCAGTGGAGATTGTTTGATAGTCTGTGTTTTCTTTGTTTATTTAATAGACAGCCGAGAAAACAATTTCAGCAAGCCCGCTGACAAGTTTTGAACAAGACCGCCTAACTTTTGGGCCCAAATCTCTTATCTATTGTAACGATTATATAATGTATTGCAATAATATGTATTTATAACGACCTCAAAATTTTGTTGATTCAATTACAATGTTTTTAAAATCCCTTGCAATAGACATGAAATCACCTTTCACCAGCAACGTTTTTTGGATGGTTTTAAAAATCTGGTTGCGAAAGCAATTCTATGGTATAGTGAACTAAACCTTGTATAACCATTATTCATCTAATTCCTGATTCTCCTACAGGCTAGAAGTTATTCCTCATACATACCCTGATATACTCTGGTGATATTTATGAATTACTTTATGCCCCGAAATAAATGTTTTATCAATGTTAATTATGATTCTATTTTATTGAATTACAATATTTATCATGTTGAATTGTTATAGAATTGGATAGGTTTCTAAATATGGAACAGATTCGTGGTCAGACCAGATTGGTGGTCATATTAGGTCAATGTGTGCCTTGAATCCAGTATAGAGAATAGAGCTGTGTGACTTAATCGGGTTAGTGTGTCACTGATCAGCAGCCTAACCTTGGTTTTAAACTTAAAAATGAATATCCAATTCTAATAGTTCCTTAACAAGGAACTAGATTCCTATGAATCATTTCAATTGATCATTGTTAACACCCGGTTATTATTATTATAACTTTCTGAGCTAGTTAGCTAACCCTTGTGAATCTGTTTAAGTCATTCTATTGTTAAAATGGAAATTATTGGTAACGAGGATCCCCAGTCCAGTATACGATCTAGGATTCCCGGTTGAGTTGGATCGAGCTAGTTTGAGTTATGCAAGTTTGTAAGAATGATTTCATTTTCAGTTGTAAGTTAAACTAGTTGGGATTTGATATGACGTAATAAAAGTCAAGGTTGTGGTTGGTTTTCATACTTTCACCTGTTGGGATCTGTGGTTGCGTAAATAAGGATAATTGCATATAATAGTTCATATACATATTTATATAATATGTGTATTGTAAACCCCAAACTACTGACCCGGGTTTGGAGGGCGTCACAACCACCATCTCCGAAGCTAAATCAACTACTAATATAACCTAATATACAACCAGTGCTACCACTAAAGCTACCAGCAATGCTACCATAAATTGCCACTACTAAGACTAAACAATATACCACCAATGCTACCACCTGTAATACCATAATTAAACTGGCCATAAATGGAACGACTTAAGCTAGCACGAACTTCAACACCAACACCAATAATACCACCATTAAGCTACCAATACGACCAATAAGCTACCACCAATGCCACCACCAATGCCACCACCAATGCCACTACTAAGACTAACTAATATAACATCAAAGCTACCACCTGTAATACCATAATTAAACTGGCCATAAATGGAACTGCTTAAGCTAGCACGAACTTGAACACCAACACCAATAATACCACCACCAATTCTCCAGCAAAGATTACCGCTTTGAATGCCACCAATTGCCCTAATAAGAGCACCAAGACCAATGACACCATCAATGCCAGCAAATCCACTACTAATATTATCGTTTCTGGTACCACCAATGTAACCACTAAAGATGCTAGTCTTGCTGCCACTAATCCCACTTTTAAAACTACCCAATATACCACCAATGCTACCACCACTTATGCCATTATTAAAGTTACCACCAATGATACTCCTTAAGTTAGCATAAACTTCACCACTAACAATCCCAACACCAATTCCACTCCTAAGATTACGAGTACTAGTGCCACCGATTGGACTAGTAAAATTATCATCACCAGTGACACCGCCAACAATATTACTACTGGATTAAAGAAAAACCATAACACTATAATTTTCAATTAGTTACGGATCTATAGAAGTTACTAAGCAACGGGTTCCAGTGAGGCTGAAAATGGTGACCCTACCTATTCATGTATTGAAAATATAAGTTCTTCCAACACTAAAAAATTTCCCCAACAAAGCCTACATATCTATCAAGTAAGAAATCTCATTTTCAACCATGTGTGTTGTGAAATGAAGTTAAAAAGTGATGGGGCTTCGTGAGATGGTAAACTCCGAATATAAGTAAACTTCGTGTTTTATTAGTTCAACAGAGAGTAATTTAGAGTTTTTTGTCATATATACATTAGAAAAAAAAACACACCCCACATAGATCCACTTGTACTATCTGCATTTATATTAATAATATATATTGGAATGGTAAAAGTTAAAGAATAACAAAGAAACCTTACATGGTATATTGATGAAGAGAAAGGGATGGCACTTTGAGCATTTTCTTCATTGTTTTCGGAACTTGTTGCAAGTAGCAAGAAAAATATAATTCATGTGAAAATGTCTCTAAAGTAAGGTCATACATACACATAAAATAAATTAATAGTATAATTCAACAAATATGAACATAAAATATAAATAATGCGTGGGCTTATGTTCTATAAATTTTCATTTTTTTCAAATATCATGTATTTGAGTATTTATGAGGAACAAAAAAAATTAATACAAATGTAACTGATTTTTTTTTAACCTTGACATATAATCTTGAAAGGATAATTCTTGACATAGAGGTCATGTGAAAACAAATACAAGTGACATTCCATGTAAATCTACATACATATATACATGGAAAATGGGATACTTATTTCAGTGTTTGATTTCTACCAAAAGTTTATGCAAATAACACATATGAAAAGAAAATGAAGAAACAGGGAAATATAAATTATTACCTTAACTTTGTTAAACAACATCAATTCATGATAACATGTAAACCTTATCCACTTAGTCCTCCACCAATTCATTTGATTAGTCCTCCACCAATTCATTTGGAGATGTGTTTAACCATAGAGCACCAAAACACTCTTTCATAAAAAATACAAATAACTCCAGAACACTATTTTATGGCCTATTTGATGGCCATGTACAAATTCATTTTGTTTGTAAGGGCGGCGGGCTTGTGCTGATATTAGGGTTTTACCTACCTTTTTAATATTCTATATTTTGCAGGCCCAATTGTATATCATGGGTTTTAACGGGCCCAATTTATTTTAAATTATTTTTTATCTTAGTATTATTTTCTTATTACAAATTAAAAATTTTTCTTTTTATAAAAATATAATTTAACAAAGTCTGCTCCATGTATTATACAAACTAATTGGGTGTTGATTTACAACCATAAGTAAACAGGCATTACTCTAATTTATTTTGTATTATAAATAAAATGAGATTCTATAAATTAAGTGGTAAGAATTTTATAAAAAACTTAACTAAAAATGACATTTTCTCGGAAATTTTAAATTTTATTTAGTGAAATTATATATAAATTCCCTACTGACCTCAACTAACAATAATATATGTACTACTACAACCCTAACTAAGAATAATAGAAGTACTACTATCATACATTCAAGTCTTAAAAACCTCTCACAATAATTCAGATATTATTGGTCATGTAAAAATTAATATTACCATAACAACATTTAATCAAATTAAATTTCTAGAGGTATAAGATACATTCCAAATTTTTGACAAATAAGTTATACGTATGGGAAAAATGATATAATTTTAAAAATATTTACTAATTGCTATCTTTATTTAAACACACTAATTAAAATGAATGATAATATGATTGTTGATTTTTATTTTATTGTTAGTCAATTTGATTTGAACATGTAAAATGACAATATATTGTGGGTAACACTATATATACTGTATTCATTCACCGGTTGATTGGGAAAAATCTAAATTGGGAAGAAATTGAATGAGAAATGCAGCTGATAGTGTCTAAGTACATAAGTTGTTTGACTTAAGCATATGTACTTTGACATAATTATAATGAATATTTTTAATATTTTCAATTGTAATGAAAATTTATTATTTAAAACAATGCTTATATTTATAAACTTGTTTTGTAACTCAAAATTTTTAATAGACAAGTTTTCCAACAAATTTTGGGTCTTTTTACAAGGTGGGTATGAAATGCAAAGAGAACATTATTTTGTCAAATATGTACCAAAATATAATTCCATTATTTTTTTAAGATGAATAAAGAGGATACGTACAAAAATTACTTCTAGAATTTCCTTCTTTGAATAAAATTATTAATATTAAATTTTAATTCAAAAAAAATTATTATTTTAAAAAGATATGTAAAATTATTAATTTTACATGAACAAAGTTCAAAAAACATGTATTATGGGATGAAGTATATTCTACTAAGTTTGGCTTAAGATTTTATGTAATTCATCATTTATATTGACTTTGGTATGAAATGACTATTATGGCCCAATAAGCATTTTTTTCTATATAACAAATAGTAGAAAATGACAACTTAAATTTCATACAAACTTTGTAATTTTTTAGTTATGATTTGAATCTACCGATATATTAGTGTTAGAAAATATTTTTCTTAAAAAAAATATTTTAATAATCATGCAAAGTAATGATTTAAGCAGAAAATTATAAGTTTCTAACTTCAGTTGAGAAAATTTTATAATGAAAATATGTTTTCGACAAATAATTAATGCTTACAAAAATATATTAAAATTATTTAAATGTCATTTACATTACTTATATTTTGTACTCACCATTTTTATAGTTCTTTGAGTAATTTTAATCCAAATTAGTTATTTGAATAAACATTTCTTGCAAATATTTTAAGAAAATATAAAAAAATAATAAGATCACCAAATTCCAAGAAAAAATATTAAAAAAGGAGATCAAAATTTAAATTCAAAGTTTATCAAATCTCAGAACATACCTCAATTTGTGCCCAAAGGCGGAACCTACCCATGTGGTAGGAATTGAGTTCTCATTTCCTCAAAATTAAAAAATGGTTTATAAAACTTCAAAAAAAATGGTGTCAAAAGTTGATGATATTAGTAAATAACTATCACATTTTTTCCATTAGTATTTCATATGAGAGTTTAACAAAAATGACCACATCACTATTTATTGATGAATACTTCTCATCAATATTGTTCATATTAGTATTTTTTTGATATTATAGCATATGCATTAGGATTCTTTATTGATTTTATCTTTATATTGATTGTGTGTAAGTGTGCAGTATAGAAGCAGAAATTAGGTTAACACTAGTAGGTTAACACTTGTGCATTTATTTTATCATTGGCATAACCTACAAGCTCTCAAGATATTTGTTCATGTATAGCTAGGGAATTTTTTAATAAGTTTTTATTCAATAATGTAAAAACTATTCTTTATTATTGAGTACATAATTGGATTTGATTGTTATAATTATATTGACCCCCTCTATAGGTAATTAAAGCCTAAAAATTGATATCAAAGCTTGGTGTTTATATAAAATCACTTTAAGATCGAGAAAATAATTATTAATGGCAGATAATGAAACTCAACAAAATGTGCGGTGAGCATTAGCCATAAACCAAATCAACAAAAATATGAGCAGATATGAAACCCTCAAATTTTCAATCTTGAAAATTAATGAATATCATTTATGTAAAGTCCAGATGACTACTGACACACTTAGGTGGTTAAGTGTAAGTCACAACGGCTATCAACAAGATTCCATGGAGAATACTCAATCACCAGTGAGCACTTTGACTCAAAAGTTGATGAGTTTTTTTTTTGAAATCTATGATAGATTTTAGAAATTGTTGAATGATTTGTGACTTGTTGACATAGAGTATGATCCAGCAGATTCAAACTTGAAGGTTCTTCTTGCACTTCCTCAAAAGTGTGACTTGAAATTTATATCAATAATGGATAACTATGATCTTGAAGACACATCTCTAGTTGAGATATATGGAATTCTCAAAACTAATGAACTGGAGATGGAGTAGAAAAGTAAGACCAAATGGGACAAGACATGTTTCTCTCAGGGTAGAGGAAAAAAATAAGAGAGAAATTTGCAAGAAAGAGCCATTTCAATATAAAAGGCCATCATTGTATAGTCTGACACCGAGTCTCAAATACTCATGATGACTTACAAAATTATTGAGGAACTGAAATTGATCATGGAAATGATGAAGATATCCTACAAATTGATGCTCTTTTAGTTAAAAAGTTTAGAAATATGGTCTATATAGACTTTAAAAAAAATGTTTTTGAAAAAAAGGCTGTAGTTCCTCCAACTTTACCGTGATAAGAGGAATTAAAGGAAGAATGATGGCAAGGAGTCAAGGTATGGGAAAATTACGATCAAGTGCTATAATTGTGATGAAGTTGGACACTTTGTTGCTAATGCAGAAAGCCAAACTAAACAATTATTGAGGATCCAATTTAAAGTCCAATTATATAACAACTATATTGACTTATTATTATTGAATCAATATTTGTAAATAAGGTACTTAATATTGATAAATGATATATAAAAATACATTATATTTAGTGGTAAATATAAACCATAAAAAATTTGGAAAACTCGTCTGATTCGATCTTAAGAAAGTCATATTTAAAAATGCCCGAAGCATTCTCAACATATATTTTATTATAAAACTTTGCTTTTCTCCTAAAGAGAAAAATCTTGGATTAGCCCAAATTCGGAATTTTAAAAATATCAAAATAATTTTTTTGATAGTTTATTTTTCATCCAATTTTTCACACTAAAAAATTTTGGTATAAAATTCTAAATCTGATAAAATTCTACACATCTTTAATATATTTAATGCAAATTTAACAAATGTACTTTAATTTTTAAAGAAACGAAAATTAATAAAATTAAGTTTTTTACATATATCTAATTCGGATGTGCGCCATTCTTGGGCCTCAAAATTTTGTATAAAATCCAGATTGATTATTTTTTTTAGAAAAATTGATTTGATCCAAATTCTAAATATTTAAATTAATTATGCCACCCCTAACACTATTTAATTTATCTTTATTTAAATTATTAAATATTTATCTTTTAAGTTGAAATGAACAATTATCTTTTTTAGTTGAATTAGAATAGTCAATTAAATTATAATTATTATGTTCCCACTGTGGCTTATTCGCTTTCTATTCTACCGAAATTTTATTTTCCTTTTCTCATAGAACCTATAATATTTCTCACTTTGTAAGTCAAGAGTTATTATTGTCATTTAAGCAAGCAAAATAACTTCTAATTGGATTTATCTTCTTGTACCTAGATAATTCATCAAGAAACTAACAATTCATGTTTTCAATAAAATTAGTCACACCAAAATTCAAGACTTGTTCCACTAAAACCAAGTCCTAACAACACTTTAAATACTCATTTAAATTTGATAAAATTTACATAAAAATAAGTCAACAAAGAAACATGCAAATCAATGCAAGAAGCAGTGTTTAAGATATAGTAAGTCTACTGTAGACCACCGCTCATGAAGCATGTTTTTTAGATAGTATTTAGCATAAAATGATTTAGAAATAGTAATTGTTGCTGCAATCACTATTGGGGTATTCAAAGGATGGAATCATTGGCATGTTGTTCTCCATGTAAGGAGAAGCAGCAGCAACCCCACTTCCAAGTTGTACCAAGTAACCAACATCCTTAATAATCATCTCCATACCAGTAAGATAGCCTATCACTTGCAACTACAAAAAATACCCGTAAGTTTATAGTAAAATATTTATAAATATTTCATTGTTTTTTGAAATGGATAGTAAGAGGTAAATAGAGAGAAAATATTTATAACTTGTCTGGTTTATGAGTGATTGTATGGTCTTAGCAAAAGGAAGTAGGATACAGGGTTATGGCTCATATTATGAATTTGACAGAGTTTTGTTAAAGCTTCTCAAAGAGAATTGAGGAACTAACATATTTTACTATTAATCTTGTCTCTGGTCAATATGTAGATGCAACAAAATCTATAACATTAAATATAAGAAATTACAATATACCTCATTTAGATTTCTAACATGATCTATCCTCGAATCCTTTCATTCAACTTTATTAAGTCCAAGCCATAAGATGCAGTTGTATCATTCTATGCCCTTATAATAACTTCTGAACTATAAATGTACGCAGGTACCATAAGTGTAGTAACAATATGACTAATATGACTAAAGGGTTCATCTTTCTCCGTGCAGTTTTTCAGCCCCCAGGCCTCCACAACAAACATGTGATATGAACATATAGTCACACAATATCAAAATTTGTAAAACAGAGATGAGCACAGAATAATCTGATTCTTAAAATTCTATAAGCAATTAGATGATGAAATAAAAATCGACTACAATTAAAATCATTAAACTTGTAATTCTTAAATCATCTATAAACCGAACTGGTGTGTAATATTTACCTTGTATCTACAAATAAAGGTTTCAACATGTTTCTACTTTCTATGCATCACACAAAGAATACATAATCAAACAAAAAGTATTTTCAGTGTTTTGCTTAAGCTGTGTATAAGAACAAAGCATTTAACTTGTTGTTTTGCAAGGGGAGTGTGCCTTGCTATTACGTTATCAAGTCTTTACTCGATAATTACAAAGGGAAAGGGAAGGCACTTGGAGCATTTTCTTTATTGTTTTCGGAACTTGTTGCAAGTAGCAAGAAAAATATAATTCCTGTGAAAATATCTCTAAAGTAAGGTCATACATAAACATAAAATAAATTTAATAGTATAATTCAACAAATATGAACATAAAATATAAATAATGTGTGGGCTTCTTTTCTATAGATTTTCTTTTTTTCATATATCATGTATTTGATTATATATAAGGAACAAAAAAAATTAATACAAATGTAACTGACTTTTTTTCTAACCCTGATATATAATTTTGAAAGGATAATTCTTGACGTAGTGGTCATGTAAAAACAAATACAAGTGACATTCCATTTAAATCTACATACATATATACAAGGAAAATGGGATACTTATTTTAGTGTTTGGTTTCTACCAAAAGTTTATCCAAATAACACATATGAATAGAAAATGAAGAAACAGGGAAATATAAATTATTACCTTAACTTTGTTAAACAACATCAATTCATTATAACGCGTAAACCTTATCCACTTAGTCCTCCACCAATTCATTTGGTTAGTCCTCCACCAATTCATTTGGAGATGTGTTTAACCTTAGAGCACGAGAACACTCTTTCATAGAAAAAACAAATAACTCAAAACACTATTTCATGGCCTATTTCATGGCCATGTACAAATTCATTTTGTTTGTAAGGAGGCGGGCTTGTGCTGATATTAGGGTTTTACCTACCTTTTTAATATCCTATATTTTGCAGGCCCAATTGTATATCATGGGTTTCAATGGGCCCAATTTAGTTTAAATTGTTTTTTATAGTTCTTTGAGTAATTTTAATCCAAATTAGTTATTTGAATAAACATTTCTTTTCTTGCAAATATTTTAAGAAAATATAAAAAACTAATAAGATCACCAAATTCCGAGAAAAACTATTAAAAAAGGAGATCAAAATTTAAATTCAAAGTTTGTCACATCCCAGAACATACCTCATTTTTTGTCCAAAGGCGAAACCTACCGATTGGGAATTGAGTTCTGATTTCCTGAAAATAAAAATAAACATTCAAAAAAATTGGTGTCAAAAGTTGATGATATTAGTATATAACTATCACATTTTTTCCATTAGTATTTCATATGAGGGTTTAACAAAAATGACCTCATCAGTATTTATTTTATATTATAGTATTTTTTTGATATTATAGTATATGTATTCGGATTCCTTATTGATTTTATCTTTATATTGATTGTCTAAGTGTGCAGTATATAAGCGGAAATTAGGTTAACACTAGTAGGTTAAAACTGGTGCATTTATTTTATCATACACATAATCTACAAGCATATTTGCTCATCTTGAGCTAGAGAATTTTGTAATAAGTTTTTATTCAATAATATAAAAACTATTCTTCATTATTGAGTACATAATTGGATTTGATTGTTATAATTGTATTGACCACCTCTATAGGTAATTAAAGGCCTAAAAATTGATATCAAAGCTTGGTGTTTATATAAAATCAATTTAAGATCCACAAGCAGATAATGAAACTCACCAAAATGTGCGGTCACCATTAGCCATGAACCAAATCAACAACAATATGAGCAGATATGAAACCCTCAAATTTCCAATTTTGAAAATTAATGAATATCATTTCTGTAAAGTTGATATGACTATATGTCTGCACGTAACACATCTTGAATACCGGAAGGGATTTATGATGGACCTCATTATCCCATGAAACTGGTTGTTGCTATTTGTGGTCAAAAAAAAGAAGGAAAAGTTGGACATTTTCGCATAACAATCTAGATAGTGTGATGTCCCCTAGGTTTAGGTTTATTGGATGCAAAACAACCAAGGAAATTTGAGCAAAACAACGACTATGAAGAAGATTCGAAGGACAATACTCAATCACCAGTATGAGCACATTGACTCAAAAGTTGATGAGTCTTTGTTTGAAATCTATGATAGATTTTAGAAATTGTTGAATGATTTGTACATAGAGTATGATCCAACACATTCAAACTTGAAGTTCTTTTTGCACTTCCTCAAAAGTGTGACTTGAAAGTTATATCAATAAGGGATAATTACGATCTTGAAGACACATCTCTAGTTAAGATATATGGAATTCTGAAAACTAATGACCCAAAAATGGAGTAGAAAAGTAAGACGAAATGCGACAAGACATGTTTCTCTCATGGTAGAGGAAAATTAAGAGAGAAATTTGCAAGAAATAGCGATTTCAAAATGAAAGGCCATGATTTTATAGTCTGACACTGAGTCTCAAATACTCATGATGGCTTACAAAATTATTCAGGAAGTGAAATTTGTAATACCCCTACTTTTCAGAAAATAGTTATACTTAAATATTCACCTAGAACTCCAAATTAAATCCATAATAAGAATAAGTTTCTAGTTTTTCATAAAATTCTAAAATCCCAGACAGAAATAAAATCATCTAAGCTGAAAATAAAGCAAATCTTGGGAGATGCAACTCCAATACAAACATAATCACTAAAATATTGTTCCAAAGCATCCACCTTTAAGATGTCGCAAAAGCAAAGCACCTGAAAATTTGTGAGTAATGAGCCAAGAACCCAGCAAGAAAACATTTCTACACTAGTGGATCAAGTATCATAATTTTATAAAACAAAAATCCTTTTTCAAAATCCATATGACATAAGATATAAAATTCCACAGCTCGATAAGGCCACAAATACCTGGTGACACAGTATCAAAAGTTCATAATTTCTGTCAATAATGCGCCCCTTACTAAGGTATCATAGACTGTGCATCATAAGTAGCACTCCCTAGTAAGGTATCAAAGACTAGTTCCGGAACTATATGCAATTACTAATTGCTTAAGTGAGAGCTCACTCGGAATTCTTATTTGTAAAATAGGTACTTGATCCATAAATTTTAAAATAAAAGCAGTGTAAAAATATTTAAAAGATTTTAAAATAAATAAAGTGTGAAGAGTTAACTTACCTTAATAGCAATATCTCCCAAATTATGTTGCCAAAATGAACCTAGACATATATAATAATCACAATGTTAACATGTACATGCCACTAAGCTAACCACACTTTAACTTTATAAAGCTTAATCCATAATAACAATTAAATGTCACTACAAGTGACAAAATAAATTCATATTGACATATAAATACGACCATTCTCATATAATAGTTCAAAATAGTGTACGCGAAACTAAAATAAACTCAACACTTAAATACATTATATATAATAATAATAAATCAAATATATGTAAACTATTTAAATTCAGAATAAAATAGATGTACATTTAATATTTACTATCTATATAATCCTTAAAATAAAATAACAAATATAAATAAAATAGGTAACATATGCTTATGATTATGCAAGTGGACAAAATATAAATATTGGTGTATAAAATTTTCATAACCTTACGTGAAAATATCATTTTACAAAATAAGTATAATCAATTTAATAAATGAGCATATATTTAATTGGTGCACTAATCTAAATACATATCTAAAGTAAACATATATTTAACATATAACATATGAATTATTATGCATGCACAAAACACGTAATTATAAAAATAAATTCATGCATTAAATATTTACAAAAAAATGGAGATTATTATCTAAAGTATTTAATAATCAACATCAAACTAAATGATTAAATTAAGTAAACTATAGTGTTATACACATAACCATGGAACTAAATAATAAAATAAACTAATAACAAGTGAATTATAATAGTCATACATAAGTTCACAAAAATGTAATTTAATTATATATATATATAGAAGTATGCAATAAACATGTAAAATACATAAGTAAAAATATAAGAAATAGAACGTACTTGAAAAGAGAAAATGTTATACAGAGATAAAATGACTAATACTCCGATTCAATGGGTTAGTGGGTACGTGTTCACAAATTTAAACAAACATTATCTCTTTGTTAACATGTAGTGTTTGACTGAGTTTTTCAAATACACATAACACGTACTAATAAATATACACAACATAACTACATCTATTATTAAATTCTAGTAATAAAATAAATATATATTAAATTAATATTATGCACATATAAATTAAAACAATTTTTTTAACCTTACTTAAATATTTTAGATAACTAGAAATGTTTATTTTTAATATAAAAATACGTGTCTTTAGATTTAATAAAAAATCTTTATAATAAAATATTATTTTTTTTATATAACAAAATAATTAAAAATGCAAAAAATGTATATATATATAATTACAAAAATCATGGTTATTACATTCCACTCTCCTTAAAAAAATTTGGTCCCCAAATTTAAACATACCAAAAACATTTAATGATACCAAAAATATTTGTGCATCGAGAAAGTCAAAAAATATTTAACCAAAAAAAAATTAAAGTAGTTTTTTTTGGAAAGGCAAATAACTAAACTCATAACTCTAAAAGGGCAGTCTACACGAAGCTAAACTAGGCTCTCAATACCAACTGTAATATGCCAACTTTTCACAAAATAGTTATACTTAAATATTCAGGTAAAACTCCAAATTAAATCCATAATAAGAATAAGTTTCTAGTTTTTCATAAAATTCTAAAATCCCACATAGAAATAAAATCATCTAAGCTGAAAATAAAGCAAATCTTGGGAGACGCAGTTTCAATACAAACATAATCACTAAAATATTGTTCCAAAGCATCCAGCTTTAAGATGTGGCAAAAGCTAATCACCTGAAAATTTGTGAGTAATGAGCGAAGAGCCCAGCAAGAAAACAGTTCTACACTAGTCGATCAAGTATCATAATTTTATAACACAAAACCATTTTCCAACATCCATATGACATAAGATATAAAATTCCACAGCTGGTTAAGGCCACAAATACGTGGTGACACAGTATCAAAAGTTCATAATTTCTGTCAATAATGCGCCACTCCCTATTAAGCTATCAATAGTTCCCGAACTATAAGCAATTACTAACTGGTTCATAAGTCAGAGCTCACTGGGAATTCTTATATGTAAAACAGGGTACTTCATCCATAAATTTTAAAACAAAAGCAGTGCAAAAATATTTAAAAGATTTTAAAATAAATAAAGTGTGAAGAGTTAACTTACCTTAATAGCAATATCTCCGAAATTATGTTGCCAAAATGAACCTACACATACACACATACACTTAATATAATAATGAGAATGTTAACATGTACATGCCTCTAAGCTAACCACACTTTAACTTTATAAAGCTTAATCCATAATAACAATTTAATGTCACTACAAGTAACAAAATAAATTCATATTGACATATAAATACCACCATTCTCATATAATAGTTCAAAATAGTGTACCGACAAATAAAAAAAACTCAACACTTAAATACATTATATATAATAATAATAAATCAAGTATGTGTAAACTATTTAAATTCAGAATAAAATAGATGTACATTTAATATTTACTATCTATATAATCCTTAAAATAAAATAACAAAGATAAATAAAATAGGTAACATATGCTTATGATTATGCAAGTGGACAAAATATAAATATTGGTGTATAAAATTTTCATAACCTTACGTGTAAAAATATCATTATATAAAATAAGTATAATCAATTTAATAAATGAGCATATATTTAATTGGTGCACTAATCTAAATGCATATCTAAATCAAACATATATTTAACATATAACATATGAATTATTATGCATGCACAAAACACGTAATTATAAACATAAATTCATGCATTAAATATTTGCAAAAAAAATGGTGATTATTAACTAAAACATTTAATAATCAACATCAAACTAAATGATTAAATTAAGTAAACTATAGTGTTATACACATAAACATGGAACTAAATAATAAAATAAACTAATAACAAGTGAATTAGAATAGTCATACATAAGTTCACAAAAATGTAATTTAATTATATATATATAGAAGTATGCAATAAACATGTAAAATACATAAGTAAAAATATAGGAAATAGAACGTACTTGAAAAAAGAAGATGTTATACAGAGACAAAATGATATGCTAATAGCCTATTTATACACAAGTTCGTTACTTATACTCCCATTCAATGGGTTAGTTGGTACGTGATCACAAATTTAAACAAACATTATCTCTTTGTTAACATGTATTTGACGGAGTTTTTCAAATACACATAACACGTACTAATAAATATACACAACATAACTACACCTATTATTAAATTCTAGTGATAAAATAAATATATATTAAATTAAAATTATGCACATATAAATTAAAACAATTTTTTTAACCTTACTTAAATATTTTAGATAACTAGAAATGTTTATTTTTAATATAAAAATACGCGTCTTTAGATTTAATAAAAAAATTATATAATAAAATATTATTTTTCTTATATAACCAAATAATTAAAAATGCGAAAAATGTGTATATATATAATTACAAAAATGATGGTTATTACATTCTACCATCCTTAAAAAAATTTGGTCCCCAAATTTAAACATAACAAAAACATTTAATGATACCAAAAATATTTCTGCAACGAGAAAGTCAAAAAATATTTAACCAAAAAAAAATAAAAGTAGTATTTTTTGGAAACGCAAATAACTAAACTCATAACTCTAAAAGGGCAGTCTACAAGAAGCTAACCTAGGCTCTCAATACCAACGGTAATAAGCCAACTATTCAGAAAATAGTTATACTTAAATATTCGGCGAAAACTCCAAATTAAATCCAAATTAAATCCATAATAAGAATAAGTTTCTAGTTTTTCATAAAATTCTAAAATCACACTGAGAAATAAAATCATCTAAGCTGAAAATAAAGCAAATCTTGGGAGACGCAGCTCCAATACAAACATAATCACTAAAATATTGTTCCAAAGCATCCAGCTTTAAGATATTGCAAAAGCTAAGCACCGTGAAAATTTGTGAGTAATGAGCGAAGCCCAGCAAGAAAACAGTTCTATAGTAGTCGATCAAGTATCATAATTTTATAACACAAAAATTATTTTCCGACATCCATATGACATAAGATATAAAATTCTACAGCTTGTTAAGCCACAAATACGTGGTGACATAGTATCAAAACTTCATAATTTCTCTCAATAATGAGCCACTCCCTAGTAAGGTATCAAAGGGAACTTGTAAAACAGGGTACTTCATCCATAAATTTTAAAACAAAAGCAGTGCAAAAATATTTAAAAGATTTTAAAATAAATAAAGTGTGAAGAGTTAACTTAGCTTAATAGCAATATCTCTCAAATTATGTTGCCAAAATGAACCTACACATACACACATACACTTAATATAATAATCAGAATGTTAACATGTACATGCCACTAAGCTAACCACACTTTAACTTTATAAAGCTTAACCTATAATAACAATTAAAGATCTAACAAAATAAATTCATATTGACATATAAATACCACCATTCTCATATAATAGTTCAAAATAGTGTAGCGACAAATAAAAAAAACTCAACACTTAAATACATTATATATAATAATAATAAATCAGAGTATATGTAAACTATTTAAATTCAGAATAAAATAGATGTACATTTAATATTTACTATCTATATAATCCTTAAAATAAAATAACAAAGATAAATAACATAGGTAACATATGCTTATGATTATGCAAGTGGACAAAATATAAATATTGTGGTATAAAATTTTCATAACCTTACGTGTGAAAATATCATTATAAAAAATAAGTATAATCAATTTAATAAATGAGCATATATTTAATTGGTGCACTAATCTAAATGCATATCTAAATTAAACATATATTTAACATATAACATATGAATTATTATGCATGCACAAAACACGTAATTATAAACATAAATTCATGCATTAAATGTTTACAAAAAAATGGTGATTATTAACTAAAACATTTAATAATCAACTTCAAACTAAATGATTAAATTAAGTAAACTATAGTGTTATACACATAACCATGGAAGTAAATAATAAAATAAACTAATAACAAGTGAATTTGAATAGTCATACATAATTTCACAAAAATGTAATTTAATTATATATATATATAGAAGTATGCAATAAACATGTAAAATACATAAGTAAAAATATAGGAAATAGAACGTACCTGAAAAAAAAAGATGTTATACAGAGATAAAATGATATGCTAATAGCCTATTTATACCTATTTATACACAAGTTGGTTCAACTAATACTCCGATTCAATGGGTTAGTGGGTACGTGATCACAAATTTAAACAAACATTATCTCTTTGTTAAATGTAGCGTTTGACTGAGTTTTTCAAATACACATACCACGTACTAATAAATATACACAACATAACTACACCTATTATTAAATTCTAATGATAAAATAAATATATATTAAATTAAAATTATGCACATATAAATGAAAACAATTTTTTTAACCTTACTTAAATATTTTAGATAACTAGAAATGTTTATTTTTAATATAAAACTACGCGTCTTTAGATTTAATAAAAAATCTATATAATAAAATACTATTTTTCTTATATAACCAAATAATTAAAAATACGAAAAATGTATATATATATAATTACAAAAATCATGGTTATTACATTCTACCCTCCTTAAACAATTTGGTCGCCAAATTTAAACATACCAAAAACATTTAATGATACCAAAAATATTTCTGCATGGAGAAAGTCAGAAAATATTTAACCAAAAAAAAAATAAAGATAGTTTTTTTTGGAAACACAAATAACTAAACTCATAACTCTAAAAGGGTAGGAAGCTAACCTAGGCTCTAAATACCAACTGTAATACCCAACTTTTCAGAAAATAGTTATACTTAAATATTCAGCTAAAACTCCAAATTAAATCCATAATAAGAATAAGTTTCTATTTTTTTATAAAATTCTAAAATCCCAGACAAAAATAAAATCTTCTAAGCTAAAAATAAAGCAAATCTTAGTAGAAGCAGCTCCAATACAAAGATAATCACTAAAATATTGTTCTAAATCATCTAGTTTTAAGATGTAGCAAAAGCTAAGCACGTGAAAATTTGTGACTAATGAGCCAAAAGCCCACAAAGAAAACAGTTCTACACTAGTTGATTTTATCTTTATATTGATTGTGTGTAAGTATGCAGTATAGAAGCAGAAATTAGGTTAACACTAGTAGGTTAACACTTGTGCATTTATTTTATCATAGGCATAACCTACAAGCTCTCAAGATATTTGCTCATGTACAGCTAGGGAATTTTGTAATAAGTTTTTATTCAATAATGTAAAAACTATTCTTCATTATTGAGTACATAATTTGATTTGATTGTTATAATTATATTGACCCCTTCTATAGGTAATTAAAGGCCTAAAAATTGATATCAAAGCTTGGTGTTTATATAAAATCACGATCGAGAAAATAATTATTAATGGCAGATAATGAAACTCAACAAAATGTGCGGTCACCATTAGCCATAAACCAAATCAACAACAATATGAGCAGATATGAAACCCTCAAATTTCCTATCTTGAAAATTAATGAATATCATTTATGTAAAGTCCGGATGACTATTGAGACACTTAGGTGGTTAAGTGTAAGGCACAACCGCTATCAAGAAGATTCCAAGGAGAATACTCAATCACCAGTATGAGCACTTTGACTCAAAAGTTGATGAGTCTTTTTTTGAAATCTATGATAGATTTCAGAAATTGTTGAATGATTTCTGACTTATTGACATAGAGTATGATCCAGCAGATTCAAACTTGAAGGTTCTTCTTGCACTTCCTCAAAAGTGTGACTTGAAATTTATATCAATAAGGGATAACTATGATCTTGAAGACACATCTCTAGTTGAGATATATGGAATTCTCAAAACTAATGAACTGGAGATGGAGTAGAAAAGTAAGACCAAATGGGACAAGACATGTTTCTCTCAGGGTAGAGGAAAAAAATAAGAGAGAAATTTGCAAGAAAGAGCCATTTCAATATGAAAGGCCATCATTGTATAGTCTGACACCGAGTCTCAAATACTCATGATGACTTACAAAATTATTGAGGAACTGAAATTGATCATGGAAATGATGAAGATATCCAACAAATTGATGCTCTTTTAGTTAAAAAGTTTAGAAATATGGTCTATATAGACTTTAAAAAAAATGTTTTTGAAAAAAAGGCTGTAGTTCCTCCAACTTTACCGTGATAAGAGGAATTAAAGGAAGAATGATGGCAAGGAGTCAAGGTATGGGAAAATTACGATCAAGTGCTATAATTGTGATAAAGTCGGACACTTTGTTCCTCATGTAGAAAGCCAAACTAAACAATAGAGTATAATTGTGATAAGGTATGAGCACTTTGACTCAAAAGTTGATGAGTCTTTGTTTGAAATCTATGATATATTTGAGAAATTGTTGAATGATTTGTCACTTGTTGACATAGAGTATGATCCAGCAGATTCAAACTTGAAGGTTCTTCTTGCAATCCCTCAAAAGGGTGACTTGAAAGTTATATCAATAAGGGATAACTATGATCTTTAAGACACATCTCTAGTTGAGATATATGGAATTCTCAAACTAATGAACCCTAGATGGGGTAGAAAATTAAGACCAAATGAGACAAGACATTGTTTCTCTAAGGGTAGAGGAAAAACAAGAGAAAAAATTGAAAGAAAGAGTCATTTCAAAATGCCATGATTGTATAGTCTGACACTGAGTCTCAAATACTCCTGATGACTTACAAAATTATTCAAGAACTGAAATTGATCATGGTAATGATGAAGATATCCTACAAATTGATACTCTTTTAGTTAAAAAGTTTAGAAATATGGGCTATATAGACTTCAAAAAAAATGGTTTTGAAAAAAAGGCTGTAGTTACTCAAACTTTACCCTGATAAGAGGAATTAAAGGAAAAATAATAGCAAGGAGTCAAGGTATGGGAAAATTACAAGTCAAAGATCAAGTGCTATAATTGTGATGAAGTCTGACACTTTGCTGCTCATTCATAAAGCCAAACTCTGAGAAGAAGCAAGCCTTGATCAGCAAGAAGAAGAATTGAAGCAAGTTTTGACCAGAAGAAAAATTAGGATGATACAATACAAGAGTACAAACTATGGTCACAAAAAATTGCATAATGTTGTGTATTTCTAACAAAGTAAATTTTATTTTATATATGATTAGACTTTTTTCTATTATAAAGGGCTTTTCATAATTTTAGGTAAAAGTTACAAAATAAATTAATGGGGATTAAATAATTTAAACATGTATATTTTATTTTGTTGAATGATATTATCTTGATATTATCTTGTTGAACTAACACGGTTGAACAATCAACTTTTGGAAATTTATATGAATTATTGATAGTAAAGTCAATATTTATTTAAATTGAAATGATATCAATTAGTGTAAATTAGTTTTTATGATTTTCTTGCTAATAAAATATGTTAAACACATTATTGAGACGTCATTGTAAGGATAAAATAAAGAACATGAACTCATAAATTGTTATGATAAAAAAACACATTATTCTCAAATCTACTTACTCAAATTTACAAGGAAAATACAATTTTGTAAAAAATAAAACTTAATTAAGCATCATAAAAATATTTATGTTTGCAAAAGAAATTGTACAAATTAAATACTTAATATTGAATTATAAAGTAACTTATATAAAATATGTAAATGTCAAGATTAATGAATATTGATATATCTTTTCTAAAAAAATACACAACATTAATAAATGAATAAGAAAATATGTTATATAGTGAATATAAAAAAAAATTGTTTTATCTTTATGGCCTCCCCACAACACCTAGTATTTTAGAAAAAATATAAGTTTAAACAATTCGATAAAAACAATGAACAATTTTCCAGGATCCAATTTAAAGTCCAATTATATAACAACTAAATTGACTAATTATTATTGAATCAATATTTGTAAATAAGGTACTTAATATTGCTAAAGGCTATATTAAAATAAATTATATTTAGTGTTAAATATAAACCATAAAAAAAATTGAAAAACTGGTCTGATTCGATCTTAAGAAAGTCATATTTAAAAAGGCCCGAAGCTCTCTGTACATATATTTTATTATAAATTTTGCTTCTCTCCTAAAGAGAAAAACTTGGATTAACTCAAATTCGGAATTTTAAAAATATCGAAATAATTTTTTTGATAGTTTTATTTTTCATCCAATTTTTTACACTAAAATATTTTGGGATAAAATTCTAAATCGGATAAAATTTTACACATCTTTAATATATTTAAAGAAAATTTAATAAATGTACATTATTTTTCGAAGAAACGAAAGGTAATAAAATTAAGTATTTTACATATATCTAATTTGGACGTGCCTTAATTTGCGCCATTCTTGGGCCTCAAAATTTTGTATAAAATCCACATTCATTATTTTTTTAGAAAAATTGATTTGATCCAAATTCTAAATATGTAAATTAATTAAGCCACCCTTAAAACTATTTAATTTATCTTTATTTAAATTATTAAATATTTATCTTTTAAGTTGAAATGAACATTTATCTTTTTTAGTTGAAATAGATTAGTCAATTACATTATAATTAATATGTTCCCACTATGGCTTATTGGCTTTTTATTCTACCAAAATTTTATTTTTATTTGCTAATAGAACCTATAATATTTCTCACTTTGTAAGTCAACAGTTATTATTGCTATTTAAGCAAGCAAAATAACTTCTAATTGGATTTATCTTCTTGTACCTAGATAATCCATCAAGAAACTAACAATTCATGTTTTCAATAAATTAGTCACACCAAAATTCAAGACTTGTTCCACTAAAACCAAGTCCTAACAACACTTTAAATACTCATTTGAATTTGATAAAATTTACATAAAAATAAGTCCACAAAGAAAGGTGTAAATCAATGCAAGAAGCAGTGTTTAAGATATAGTAAGTCTATTATAGACCACCGCACATGAAGCATATTTTTTACATAGTATTTAGCATAAAATGATTTAGAAATAGTTTGCTGCAATCACTAATGAGAAATTTGGAGGATGGAATCATTGGCATGCTATCGTTAATTCAGACGATGGAATACTTCCAAGTTGTACCAAGTAACGAACATCCTTAAGAATCATCTCCATACATGCAAGACACCCTATCACTTGCAACTACAGAAAACACACGTAAGTTTATAATAGAAAATTTATAAATATTTCTATGAATATCCAATTTAAACTTAAAATTGAATATCCAATTACAAAATTGCTTAACAAGAAACATGATTTCTATGAATCATTTCAGTTGATCATTGTTTACCCTCGGTTATTGTTAGTTTAACTTGATGAGCTAGTTAGCTCACCCTTGCGAACCTGTTTATGTCATTCTAAAGTTAAATAGGAAATTATTGGTAACGAGGATCCCGGTCCTGTATGCGAGCTAAGATTCCAGGTTGAGTTGGATCGAGCTAGCGGGAGCTTTGTGTTATAGTTTGAGTTATGCAAGTTTGTAAGCATGATTTCATTTTTAGGTGTAAGCTAAACTAGTTGGGATTTGGTACGACGTAATAAAAGTTAAGGTTTTGGCTTGTTTTCATATTTAACCTGGTGCGATCCGTGGTTGCGTAAATAAGGGTTATTGCATATAATATTTCATATACTGATTTATATATTGTGTGTGTTGTGAACCCCAAACTTCTGACCCGGGTTTGGAGGGTGTCACAACCACCATTTCCGAAACTAAATCAACCACTAATATTCCCTAAAGCTACTAGCATTGCTACCACAATTTTCGCTACTAACACTAACCAATATTTCAGCCATGATACCACTATGCCAACTAGCCATTCTACCATGAGTACCACCACTAATGATTCAAGTTATGCTACCACCAATACCACTACTAAGATTAACCAATATAACATCAATGCTACCACCTGTAATACCATAATTAAAGTGGCCATAAATGGAAGTGCTTAAGTTAGAATAAACTTCACCACCAATACATATAATATTACTACCAGTTCTCTAACCAAGATTACCGCTTCCAATGTCACCAGTTACACTAATAAGAGCACCGGGACCAATGTAACCATCAATGCCACCTAATCCACTACTAATATTATCATTTCACGTACCACCAATGTAACCACTAAAGGTGCTAGTAATGCTACTACCAATGCAACTATACCACCAATGATACTACCACTGATGTCATTATTAAAGTTACCACCAATGATACTCCATAAGGTAGCACAAACTTTACCACCAACAATCCCACCACCAATTCCACTCCTAAGATTAGGACTACTAGTACCACCAATTGAACTAGTAAAATTACCACCACCAATGACACCGCCTACAATATTACTACTGGATTTGAGAAAAACTTATAACTCTATACTTTTTGAATTGTTACGGATCTATAGTAGTTACATGAGGAACTGGTTCTAGTGAGGGTGAAAATGGTGACCCTACCTATTCATGTATTGAAAATATAAGTTCTTACACCACTAAAAAATTTTCACAAAAAACCCTACATCTCTATCAAGTAAGAAATCTCACTTTCAACCACGTGTCTTGTTAAATTAAGTTAAAAAGTGATGGGGCTTTGTGAGATGGGAAACTCCATATATAAGTAAATTTCGTGTGTTATTAGGTAACACAAAGTAATTTCTAGTGGTTTGTCATATATACATTAGAAAAATAAAAAACAGATCCCACATAGATCGACCTGTACTATGTGCATTTATATTTATGATATATATTGGCATGGTAAAAGTTAAAAAATAACAAAGAAACCTTACATGGTAGATTGATGAAGAGGAGAAGGGGAAGGACATCCAGTATTTTCTTCATTAATTTTGGAACTTGTTGCAAGTAGGAAGAAAAATATAATTCTTATGCAAATTCTCTAAAGTAAGGTCACACACAAACATAAAATAAATTGATTAGTATAATTCAACAAATATGAACATAAAATATAAATAATGTGTGGGCTTCTTTTCTTTAAATTTTCATTTTTTAATATATCATGTATTTGATTAATTATGAGGAACAAAACTATTAATACAAATGGAAGTGAATTTTTTTCTAACTTGACATATAATATTGAAAAGATAATAAATTTTACTTACATATATAAAAGGAAAATGGGATATTATATAGTGTTTGATTTTTACCAAATGTTTTTGCAAAAAACACATATGAAAGGAAAATGAAGAAACGGGGAAATATAAATTATTACTTTAATTTTGTTAACCAACATCAATTCATGATAACCTCTAAACCTTGTTAGCTTAGTCCCCCACCAGTTCATTTGATTAGTCCTCCACCAATTTAGTTAAAGATGTGTTTAACCTTGCAGCACCAAAATACTTTTTCATAGAGAATACAAAATAACTCCAAAACACTATTTCATGGCCCCCTTTACCTATATTAGGGTTTTACCTGCCTTTTTATATACTTTATTTTGCACGCAAAATTTTATATAATTGTTTCAATTGGCCCAATATAGTTTAAATTATTTTTTTATCTTAGTATCAATTTCTTATTACAAATTTCAATTTTTTTCTTTTTATAAAAATATAATTTAACAAAGTCTACTCCATGTATTATATAAACTAATTGGGTATTGATTTACAAGCATAGGTAAACAAGCATTACTATAATTTATTTTATATTGTAAATAAAATGAGTTTCTATAAATTAAGTGGTAAGCATTGTATAAAAAACTTAACTTGAAAATGACATTTTATGGAGAGTTTTAAATTTATTTAGTGAAATTATATATAAATTCCTACTGGCCTCAACTAACAATAATATATGTACTACTACAACCCTAACTAACAATAATAGAAGTACTACTATAATAGATTCACTCTAAAAAACCTCTCACAATAATTAGGAAATTAATTGTCATGTACAAATTAATATTACCATAACAACATTTAATCAAATTAAATTTTTAGAGGTATAAGATAGCATAGTATTTAGCATAAAATGATTTAGAAATAGTTGGTGCAATCACTAATGGGTAATTCAGAGGATGGAATCGGCTGCGTTGTACCAAGTAACTACATCCTTAAGAATCATCTCTATACCAGTAAGATAGCCTATCACTTGCAACTACAGAGAACACCTGTAAGTTTGTAGTAGAATATTTATAAATATTTCATTGTTTTTTCGAAATGGTTAGTAAGAGGTAAATAGAGAAAATATTTATAACTTGTCTGGTTTATGAGTGATTGTGTGGTCTTACAAAAGGAAGTAGGATACAAGGTTATGGCTCATATTATGAATTTACATAGTTTTGTTAAAACATTCTAAAGCTTCTCAAAGAGAATTGAGGAACTAACATATTTACTATTAATCTTGTCTCTGGTCAAAATAAACCTGTGATATGAACATATAGTCACACAATATCCATAATGTAAAACAGAGATGAGCACGGAATAATCCAATTCTTAAAATTTTGTAAGCAATTAGATGATGAAATAAAAATGGACTACAATTAAAATCATTGCACTTGTAATTCTTAAATCATCTATAAACTGCCATGGTTTGTAATATTTACATTGTATCTACAAATAAAGGATTCAACATGTTTCTACTTTCTATGCATCTCACAAAGAATATATAATCAAACAAAAAGTATTTTCAGTGTTTTGCTTAAGCTGCATATAAGAACAAAGCATTTAACTTGTTGTTGTTGCAAGGGAAGTGTGCCTTGCTATTATGTTATCAAGTATTTCCTCGATAATTAGATCAAGTGATGCCAGATAAAAGTTGAATGGAAGGAGTACAAAATCTGCTGTTTAATTTGTTTCACCTTTTTTGGCTCTCATTGCATAAGCAACTCATTACTTCTTGTTTATATATAAAAATAATAAATAAGACTCTCTCTTAGGATGGTTAGGAGGGTCACATATATTTCAACATATAAAGTGAATTCAATAATTATTGTAGCTTGCTAGAATCAATAATATATGATCACATTTTGTGTAATACAACTTATGTATTATAAACACTATCAGATATTATCGCTTGTGAATTTTCGCACATAAAATCATATAATAACGCTATGTTAAATCGTAGAAATATATAAAAACACTTTCCAAGATAATCAAAATTAATAACTTGTCATTCTCTGAGAACAACTTTGTCATCAATATCACCAACACCAAGAAAATGCTTGATGTACCATTGGATCATCATTCTTTGGAGAGACCTTGACGGTTAATGATTATAATGATATTGCTAAATGGTTAGGTTTTCTCCAAAAACTTTATCAAAATATCCCCAATTTATTTTTATTCCTCTATAAGAGAATGGTAATGTGTGATATAATAGCTGAGTAATGGTATTTTGATTTCTTAAACCTTAAATCTAATAAACATGGTAACAATATGGAAATTAAAATTAATCTAAATTTAAAATAAATAAAAAATAGTAGAGATGATAGAAACATTACAATTTTCCTCGTATGTTGGTGGATTATAGAGTGTTGTATACATGTATTTCTCAATACATGGAGGCTATAATTGTTTATAATGTAGTACTTTGCAATGGAGAAATTTGATCCAAATTAAAGAGTGGTTATTAATTAGAGAGACAAATTGTGTTCAATTTAGTTTTACTTACACATATTTCTCAACAAATCAATTCTATGATAAAATCCTTTCTATCCATATAATTAACAAATTGAGTTCTAGTGGCGGATACTTGAATCTCGTACATGGTAAAAGGAGAAAATAAAGGTGTACCAAAGTTTTTTAAGTTGTAAACGAGAACTTTATATATCATAATAATCCATTCCAACCTATCTTATACCATAAAATATCAATTCTTAACCCAGCCACACCCTTTTCTCCCTTGTGACCTTAAAGCAATCATTGTATTATGAGCTAATAGCCTCCCTTCATTAAAAGCACTCTGTTTATTAGACACTGTCTAGATTAAACATAGTTTGAACTTATTCACACACCACCTTCGACAGTATGCGCATCACAACATTATAAAATAGATAGGTCAAAGATCTTCCATATGTTTCAGTTGTTTAACCTTAGGAATAAGACATACAAGCCTACGATTTAGTTCCCTAGGCCCATGTCGTGTATCAAAGAAAATCTGACAAAATAGAACAACATATCTTTTGAAAATATTTCAATACGTTTGAAAAATGGCGGGTTTGACCCATGTGGATCTAGTGATTTGTATTGATGCATGAACAAGACTACATTCTTAATCTCCTCCTCCCTAATAGGTACTATGACCTAGTGATTGTGAAATAATAATTAAAAAAGAGTTTGCAAAAGGGTTAAAATTTGACACGACCTTAATCGAATAACCATATATCAAAGAAAACTGGTAAAATTTCGACAATAAATTTAAACAACTTACCCGAGCAGAAACAAAACCATGTAAAACCATAGGAAAAAACATATGTGTGTGTATATCCAACTAAATCATAGTGGAAGACATTTAGATGTGGAGGCCATAACAGGAATATCAGATATGCATGTCCCATAATTACAATATACCTGTTTGTCTTGTCGTGGTTCGGTATTTTTGTTTATAACTATGAGCCCAAGCCAAAGAGACCAAATCGAGATGTTCCTCAGATTCTGATATTTTACCTGAGCAGAAGATGCTTTTTTGATGAGTGATTTGATCCAGTTTATGGAGAACAGACCACCTTGCAAAGGAAAGTCAGGTACCTGGATTGTAAATAACAATCTGAGAATCTCATATTGTAATTAATTAATTCCTTATCACCAAATGATAAGGAGTTGTCAGAAAAGAGCACAAAATGTTTTACCTATCCAAGGGAATCCATGGTTATAAAAGATGGCAACCTTTCCACTTTTGCTAACTTGAATACATTTCCCTGTACTAGGTAGCAAGGTCATAGTTGCAGAGCAATGTCCTACACCAATAGTATATATGTCATTTTCTTCGTTATTTGTATTAATAACATATCTCCTCTCCGTCCTTGAAACTATTCTGTTATCAACACTTGCTGTATCTCTTCTTCAACATATTCGTTCTCACTTCCCGTAGCTCGGGTCATCTTCTCACAATTTTCTTTTATCTGTTTTATAAAATGAAACCAGTAAAAAAATTATAAGATGTGAATTATAATAACACTTGCTTAATTGATTATTAATAAACAATTATACAAATGCCCTTTATATGACCTAGGCGATTTGGACACAAGCTTTTTATTTTAACGAGTCAATATATAATAAAACATCTGAAAGTATTGAATTTCTTCTTGTAGTACTTCATTCTATAAAGATTAACAAACGATTAGAACATGGAGCAAACAAAAGTGCGAAAATACAAATTCTACTTTTACAACGACAAGTGATACCTTACAATTTCATACCACTTGTCATTCCAAACAAATCCCCATTAACAACTCAGAACTGATAATAAGCTACGATTGACAGATAAATATAACTTAATAAACAAACCCTAATTAACACATAGTGTAACATCCATAAAAGATCCCAAACACAAAATACATAGAAACAAAAAGCAAGGAGGTAAATTAAACAATAATTAACAATAATCGACCAAATTTTAATCTTCTCCTAAATTAAATTTAGTGAATTGAAAGAACTTTAGGAAAGATGATTTGGGAAAAAAATACATTCCGCTCAAGGTTTAAGCTTTTCCGAGATTTAATCTTCTTGGAGCTTGAGTCTTTACAAAAGATTTAAAATTAAGTGTTTGAGAGAAATATTTCAGCAAAGATTTAATCTTTCGTCGCAGTGGAGATTGTTTGATAGTCTGTTTTTTTTTGTTTATTAATAGAAAGCCGAGGGAAAACAATTTCTGCAAGGCCCGGCTGACAAGTTTTGAACAAGACGCCTAACTTTTGGGCCCAACATCTACTTATCTATTGTAACGATTATATAATGTATTGCAATAATATGTATTTATAACGACCTCAAAATTTTGTTGATTCATTGCAATGTTTTTAAAATCACTTGAAATAGACATAAATCACCTTTCACACAGCAACGTTTTTGGATGGTTTTTAGAAAATCTGGTTGCGAAAGCAATTCTATGTATAGTGAACTAAACCTGTATAAACCATTATTCATCTAATTCCTGATTCTCCTACAGATGGAAGTTATTCCTCATACATACCCTGATAACTCTGGTGATATTAATGAATTACTTTATGCCCCGAAATAAATGTTTTATTAATGTTAATTATGATTCTGTTTTATTGATATACAATATTTATCATGTTGAATTGTTATAGAATTGGCAGGTTTCTAAATATAGAACAGATTCGAGTGTCAGACCAGATTGGTGGTCATATTAGGTCAATGTGTGCCTTGAATCAGTATAGAGAACAGAGCTGTAGGCCTTAATCGGGGTTAGTGTGTCACTGATCACAGCCTAACCTTGGTTTTAAACTTAAAAAGGAATATCCAATTCTAATAGTTGCTTAACAAGGAACTAGATTCCTATGACTCATTTCAATTGATCATTGTTTAACACCCGGTTAGTATTATATTATAACGTGCTGAGCTAGTTAGCTAACCCTTGTGAATCTGTTTAAGTCATTCTACAGTTAAAATGGAAATTATTGGTAACGAGGATCCCCGGTCCAGTATACGATCTAGGATTCCCGGTTGAGTTGGATCGAGCTAGTTTGAGTTATGCAAGTTTGTAAGAATGATTTCATTTTCAGTTGTAAGTTAAACTAGTTGGGATTTGATATGACGTAATAAAAGTCAAGGTTGTGGTTGGTTTTCATACTTTCACCTGTTGGGATCCGTGGTTGCGTAAATAAGGATAATTGCATATAATATTTCATATACATGTTATATAATATGTGTGTTGTGAACCCAAACTACTGACCCGGGTTTGGAGGGCGTCACAACCACCATCTCCGAAGCTAAATCAACTACTAATATAACCTAATATACAACCAGTGCTACCACTAAAGCTACCAGCAATGCTACCATAAATTGCCACTAAGACTAAACAATATACCACCAATGCTACCACCTGTAATACCATAATTAAACTGGCGATAAATGGAACGGCTTAAGCTAGCACGAACTTCAACCCCAACACCAATAATACCACCACTAAGCTACCAATACGACCACTAAGCTACCACCAATGCCACCACCAATGCCACCACCAATGCCACTACTAAGACTAACTAATATAACATCAAAGCTACCACCTGTAATACCATAATTAAACTGGCCATAAATGGAACTGCTTAAGCTAGCACGAACTTGAACACCAACACCAATAATACCACCACCAATTCTCTAGCAAAGATTACCGCTTTCAATGCCACCAATTGCCCTAATAAGAGCACCAGGACCAATGACACCATCAATGCCAGCAAATCCACTACTAATATTATCATTTCTGGTACCACCAATGTAACCACTAAAGATGCTAGTCTTGCTGCCACCAATCCCACTTTTAAAAGTACCCAATATACCACCAATGCTACCACCACTTATGCCATTATTAAAGTTACCACCAATGATACTCCTTAAGTTAGCATGAACTTCACCACCAACAATCCCAGCACCAATTCCACTCCTAAGATTACGACTACTAGTGCCACCGATTGGACTAGTAAAATTATCATCACCAGTGACACCGCCAACAATATTACTACTGGATTAAAGAAAAACCATAACACTATAATTTTCAATTAGTTACGGATCTACAGAAGTTACTAAGCAACGGGTTCCAGTGAGGCTGAAAATGGTGACCCTACCTATTCATGTATTGAAAATATAAGTTCTTCCAACACTAAAAAATTTCCCAAACAAAGCCTACATATCTATCAAGTAAGAAATCTCATTTTCAACCATGTGTATTGTGAAATGAAGTTAAAAAGTGATGGGGCTTCGTGAGATGGTAAACTCCGAATATAAGTAAACTTCGTGTTTTATTAGTTCAACAGAGAGTAATTTAGAGTTTTTTGTCATATATACATTAGAAAAAAAAACACACCCCACATAGATCCACTTGTACTATCTGCATTTATATTAATAATATATTGGCATGGTAAAAGTTAAAGAATAACAAAGAAACCTTACACGGTATATTGATGAAGAGAAAGGGATGGCACTTTGAGTATTTTCTTCATTGTTTTCAGAACTTGTTGCAAGTAGCAAGAAAAATATAATTCCTGTGAAAATGTCTCTAAAGTAAGGTCATACATACACATAAAATAAATTAATAGTATAATTCAACAAATATGAACATAAAATATAAATAATGCCTGGGCTTATGTTCTATAAATTTTCTTTTTTTCAAATATCATGTATTTGAGTATTTATGAGGAACAAAAAAATTAATACAAATGTAACTGATTTTTTTCTAACCTTGACATATAATCTTGAAGGATTAATTCTGATTTTTGTCTAACCTTGAAATATAATCTTGAAGTGACATTCCATGTAAATCTACATACATATATACATGGAAAATGGGATACTTATTTCAGTGTTTGATTTCTACCAAAAGTTTATGCAAATAACACATATGAAAAGAAAATGAAGAAACAGGGAAATATAAATTATTACCTTAACTTTGTTAAACAACATCAATTCATGATAACCTCTAAACCTTATCCACTTAGTCCTCCACCAATTCATTTGATTAGTCCTCCACCAATTCATTTGGAGATGTGTTTAACCTTAGAGCACCAAAACACTCTTTCATAGAAAATACAAATAACTCCAAAACACTATTTTATGGCCTATTTGATGGCCATGTACAAATTCATTTTGTTTGTAAGGGCGGCGGGCTTGTGCTGATATTAGGGTTTTACCTACCTTTTTAATATTCTATATTTTGCAGGCCCAATTGTATATCATGGGTTTCAATGGGCCCAATTTAGTTTAAATTATTTTTTATCTTAGTATTATTTCTTATTACAAATTAAAAATTTTCTTTTTATAAAAATATAATTTAACAAAGTGTGCTCCATGTATTATACAAACTAATTGGGTGTTGATTTACAACCATAAGTAAACATGCATTACTCTAATTTATTTTGTATTGTAAATAAAATGAGATTCTATAAATTAAGTGGTAAGAATTTTTAAAAAACTTAACTAAAAATGATATTTTCTCGGAAATTTTAAATTTTATTTAGTGAAATTATATATAAATTCCCTACTGACCTCAACTAACAATAATATATGTACTACTACAACCCTAACTAAGAATAATAGAAGTACTACATCATACATTCAAGTCTTAAAAACCTCTCACAATAATTCAGATATTATTGGTCATGTAAAAATTAATATTACATAACAACATTTAATCAAATTAAATTTCTAGAGGTATAAGATAATTCCAAATTTTTGACAAATAAGTTATACTTATGGGAAAAATGATACAATTTTAAAAATATTTACTAATTGCTATCTTTATTTAAACACAGGAATTAAAATGAATGATAATATGATTGTTGATTTTTATTTATTCTTAGTCAATTTGATTTGAACATGTAAAATGACAATATATTGTGGGTAACACTATATATACCATATTCATTCACCGTTGATTGGGAAAAATCTAAATTGGGAAGAAATTGAATGAGAAATGCATGATAGTGTCTAAGTACATAAGTTGTTTGACTTACCCATATGTACTTTGACATAATTATAATGAATATTTTTAATATTTTCAATTCTAATGAAAATTTATTATTTAAAACAATGCTTATATTTATAAACTTGTTTTGTAACTCAAAATTTTAATAGACAAGTTTTCAACAAATTTTGGGTCTTTTTACAAGGTGGGTATGAAATGCAAAGAGAACATTATTTTGTCAAATATGTACCAAAATATAATTCCATTATTTTTTTAAGATGAATAAAGAGGATACGTACAAAAATTACTTCTAGAATTTCCTTCTTTGAATAAAATTATTAATATTAAACTTTAATTCAAAAAAAATTATTATTTTAAAAAGATATGTAAAATTATTAATTTTACATGAACAAAGTTCAAAAAACATGTATTATGGGATGAAGTATATTCTACTAAGTTTGGCCTAAGATTTTATGTAATTCATCATTTATATTGACTTTGGTATGAAATGACTATTATGGCCCAATAAGCATTTTTTTCTATATAACAAATAGTAGAAAATGACTACTTAAATTTCATACCAACTTTGTAATTTTTTAGTTATGATTTGAATCTACCGATATATTAGTGTTAGAAAATATTTTTCTTAAAAAAATATTTTAATAATCATGCAAAGTAATGATTTAAGCAGAAAATTATAAGTTTCTAACTTCAGTTGAGAAAATTTTATAATGAAAATATGTTTTCGACAAATAATTAATGCTTACAAAAATATATTAAAATTATTTAAATGTCATTTACATTACTTATATTTTGTACTCCATTTTTTATAGTTCTTTGAGTAATTTTAATCCAAATTAGTTATTTGAATAAACATTTCTTGCAAATATTTTAAGAAAATATAAAAAATAATAAGATCACCAAATTCCAAGAAAAAATATTAAAAAAGGAGATCAAAATTTAAATTCAAAGTTTATCAAATCCCAGAACATACCTCAATTTGTGCCCAAAGGCGGAACCTACCCATGTGGTAGGAATTGAGTTCTGATTTCCTGAAAATTAAAAAATGGTTTATAAAACTTCAAAAAAAATGGTGTCAAAAGTTGATGATATTAGTAAATAACTATCACATTTTTTCCATTAGTATTTCATATGAGAGTTTAACAAAAATGACCTCATCACTATTTATTGATGAATACTTCTCATCAATATTGTTCATATTAGTATTTTTTTGATATTATAGCATATATTAGGATTCCTTATTGATTTTATCTTTATATTGATTGTGTGTAAGTGTGCAGTATAGAAGCAGAAATTAGGTTAACACTAGTAGGTTAACACTTGTGCATTTATTTTATCATAGGCATAACCTACAAGCTCTCAAGATATTTGCTCATGTACAGCTAGGGAATTTTGTAATAAGTTTTTATTCAATAATGTAAAAACTATTCTTCATTATTGAGTACATAATTGGATTTGATTGTTATAATTATATTGACCCCCTCTATAGGTAATTAAAGGCCTAAAAATTGATATCAAAGCTTGGTGTTTATATAAAATCACTTTAAGATCGAGAAAATAATTATTAATGGCAGATAATGAAACTCAACAAAATGTGCGGTCACCATTAGCCATAAACCAAATCAACAACAATATGAGCAGATATGAAACCCTCAAATTTCCAATCTTGAAAATTAATGAATATCATTTATGTAAAGTCCAGATGACTATTGACACACTTAGGTGGTTAAGTGTAAGGCACAACGCTATCAAGAAGATTCCAGGAGAATACTCAATCACCAGTATGAGCACTTTGACTCAAAAGTTGATGAGTCTTTTTTTGAAATCTATGATAGATTTCAGAAATTGTTGAATGATTTGTGACTTGTTGACATAGAGTATGATCCAGCAGATTCAAACTTGAAGGTTCTTCTTGCACTTCCTCAAAAGTGTGACTTGAAATTTATATCAATAAGGGATAACTATGATCTTGAAGACACATCTCTAGTTGAGATATATGGAATTTTCAAAACTAATGAACTGGAGATGGAGTAGAAAAGTAAGACCAAATGGGACAAGACATGTTTCTCTCAGGGTAGAGGAAAAAAACAAGAGAGAAATTTGCAAGAAAGAGCCATTTCAAATGAAAGGCCATCATTGTATAGTCTGACACGAGTCTCAAATACTCATGATGACTTACAAAATTATTGAGGAACTGAAATTGATCATGAAGATATCCTACAAATTGATGCTCTTTTAGTTAAAAAGTTTAGAAATATGGTCTATATAGACTTTAAAAAAAATTTTTAAAAAAAAGGCTGTAGTTCCTCCAACTTTACGTGATAAGAGGAATTAAAGGAAGAATGATGGCAAGGAGTCAAGGTATGAGAAATTACGATCAAGTGCTATAATTGTGATAAAGTCGGACACTTTGTTGCTCATGTAGAAAGCCAAACTAAACAATTATCAGGATCCAATTTAAAGTCCAATTATATAACAACTATATTGACTTATTATTATTGAATCAATATTTGTAAATAAGGTACTTAATATTGATAAATGATATAAAAATACATTATATTTAGTGTTAAATATAAACCATAAAAAATTTGAAAAACTCGTCTGATTCGATCTTAAGAAAGTCATATTCAAAAAGGCCCGAAGCAGTCTCAACATATATTTTATTATAAAACTTTGCTTCTCTCCTAAAGAGAAAAAACTTGGATTAGCCCAAATTCGGAATTTTAAAAATATCGAAGTAATTTTTTTGATAGTTTATTTTTCATCCAATTTTTCACACTAAAAAATTTTGGTATAAAATTCTAAATCGGATAAAATTCTACACATCTTTAATATTCTAAAGCAAATTTAACAAATGTACATTATTTTTTGAAGAAACGAAAATTAATAAAATTAAGTTTTTTACATATATCTAATTCGGACGTGCCGTAATTTGCGCCATTCTTGAGCCTCAAAATTTTGTATAAAATCCAGATTGATTATTTTTTTAGAAAAATTGATTTGATCCAAATTCTAAATATTTAAATTAATTATGCCACCCTTAACACTATTTAATTTATCTTTATTTAAATTATTAAATATTATCTTTTAAGTTGAAATGAACAATTATCTTTTTTAGTTGAAATAGAATAGTCAATTAAATTTAATTATTATGTTCCCACTGTGGCTTATTCGCTTTCTATTCTACCAAAATTTACTTTTCGTTTGCTCATAGAACCTATAATATTTATCACTTTGTAAGTCAAGAGTTATTATTGTTATTTAAGCAAGCAAAATAACTTCTAATTGGATTTATCTTCTTGTACCTAGATAATCCATCAAGAAACTAACAATTCATGTTTTCAATAGAATTAGTCACACCAAAATTCAAGACTTGTTCCACTAAAACCAAGTCCTAACAACACTTTAAATACTCATTTAAATTTGATAAAATTTACATATAAATAAGTCAACAAAGAAATGCAAATCAATGCAAGAAGTAGTGTTTAAGATATAGTAACTCTAATATAGACCACCCCACATGAAGCATGTTTTTTACATAGTATTTAGCATAAAATGATTTAGAAATAGTTGTTGCAATCACTAATGGGTAATTCAGGATGGAATCATTAGCATGGTGTTCTCCAAGTATGGAGAAGCAGCAGCAACCCCACTTCCAAGTTGTACCATGTAACCAATATCCTTAAGAATTATCTCCATACCAGTAAGACAACCTATCACGTGCAACTACAGAAAACACGTGTAAGTTTATAGTAGAATATTTATAAATATTTCATTGTTCCTCGAAATGGTTAGTAAGAGGTAAATAGAGAAAATATTTATAACTTGTCTGGTTTATGAGTGATTGTGTGGTCTTACTAACGGAAGTAGGATACAAGGTTATGGCTCATATTATGAATTTGACATAGTTTTGTTAAAGCTTCTCAAAGAGAATTGAGGAACTAACATATTTTACTATTAATCTTGTCTCTGGTCAATATGTAGATGCAACAAAATCTATAACATTAATATAAGAAATTACAATATACCTCATTTAGATTTCTAACATGATCTATCCTCGAATCCTTTCATGCTACTTTATTAAGTCCAAGCCATAAGATGCAGTTGTTATTCTATGCCCTTATAATAACTTCTGAACTATCAATGTACGCAGGTACCATAACCGTAGTAACAATATGACTAATATGACTAAATCGTTCCTCTTTCTCAGTGTAGTTTTTCAGCCCCCACGCCTCCACAACAAACATGTGATATGAACATATAGTCACATATCAAAAATTGTAAAACAGAGATGAGCACAGAATAATCCGATTCTTAAAATTCTGTAAGCAATTAGATGATGAAATAAAAATCGACTACAATTAAAATCATTAAACTTGTAATTCTTAAATCATCTGTAAACTGAACTGGTGTGTAATATTTACCTTGTATCTACTAACTAAAGGTTTCAACATGTTTCTACTTTCTATGCATCACACAAAGAATACACAATCAAACAAAAGTATTTTCAGTGTTTGCTTAAGCTGCATATAAGACAAAGCATTTAACTTGTTATTTTGCAAGGGGAGTGTGCCTTGCTAATACGTTATCAAGTCTTTCCTCGATAATTAGATCAAGTGATGCTCTAAGACCACATAAAAGTTGAATGGAAGCAGTACAAAATCTCCTGTTCAATTTGTTTCACCTTTTTTTGGCTCTCATTGCGTAAGCAACTCATGACTTCTTATTTATATATAAAAATAATATATAAGACTCTCTGTTAGGAGGGTTAGGTGGGTCAGATATATTTTAACATATAAAGTGAATTCAATAATTATTGTAGTTTTCTAGAATCAATAATATATGATCACATTTTGTGTAATACAACTTATGTATTATAAACACTATCAGATATTGTTGCTTGTGAATTTCGCACAAAAATCATATAATAACGCTATGTTAAATCGTTAGAAATATATAAAAACACTTTCAAGATAATCAAAATTAATAACTTGTCGTTCTCTGAGAACAACTTTGTCATCAATATAACCAACACCAAGAAAATGCTGATGTACCAATGGATCATCATTCTTTGGAGCAGACCTTGATGCTTAATAATATATAATGATATTGCTAAATGGTAAGGTTTCTCCAAAAACTTTATCAAAATATCCCCAATTTGTTTTAGTTCCTCTATAAGAGAATAGTAATGTGTGATATGATAGCTGAGTAATGGTATATGATTTCTTAAACCTTAAATCTAATACACATGGTTAAAAAATGGCTTATAAAACTTCAAATAAATGGTGTCAAAAGATGATTATATTAGTATATAACTATCACATTTTTTCCATTAGTATTTCATATGAGAGTTTAACAAAAATGACCTTATCACTATTTATTGATGAATACTTCTCATCAACATTGTTCATATTAGTATTTTTTTGATATTATAGCATATGTATTAGGATTCCTTATTGATTTTATCTTTATATTGATTGGGTAAGTGTGCAGTATATAAGCGAAGAAATTAGTTTAACACTGGTGAATTTATTTTATCATACAATAACCTACAAGCTCTCAAGATATTTGCTCATGTTGAGCTAGAGAATTTTGTAATAAGTTTTTATTCAATAATATAAAAACTATTATTCATTATTGAGTACATAATTGGATTTGATTGTTATAATTATATTGACCCCCTCTATAGGTAATTAAAGGCCTAAAAATTGATATCAAAGCTTGGTGTTTATATAAAATCACTTTAAGATCCAGAAAATAATCATTAATGGCAGAAAACGAAACGCAACAAAATGTGCGGTCACCATTAGCCATAAACCAAATCAACAACAATATGAGGAGATATGAAACCCTCAAATTTCCAATCTTGAAAATTAATAAATACCTTTTCAGTATATGTCTTAACGTAACAGATCGTGAATACTCGAAGGGATTTATGATGGACCTCATTAGCCCAAGAAAACTGGATGTTGCTATTGTGGTCAAGAAAAAATGCAAAAGTCGGACATTTTTGCATAAAAATCTAGACAGTGTGATGTCCCCTAGGTTTATTGGAGAACACTTTGGTGGTTAAGTGTAAGGCACAACGGCTTTCAAGAAGATTCGAAGGACAATACTCAATCACCGGTATGAGCACTTTGACTCAAAAGTTGATGCGTCTTGTTTGAAATCTATGATATATTGAGAAATTGTTGAATGATTTGTCACTTGTTGACATAGATTAAGATCCAGCAGATTTCAACACTTGAAGGTTCTTATTGCAATCCCTCAAAAGTGTGACTTGAAGTTATATCAATAAGGGATAACTATGATCTTGAAGACCACATCTCTAGTTGAGATATATGGAATTCTGAAACTAATAAACCGCAGATGGGGTAGAAAATTAAGACGAAATGGGACAAGAATGTTTCTCTAAGGGTTAGAGGATAAACCAAGAGAAAAATTTGAAAGAAAGAGTCATTTCAAAATGAAAGGCCATGATTGTATAGTCTGACACTGAGTCTCAATACTCCTGATGACTTACAAAATTATTCAAGAACTGAAATTGATCATGGTAATGATGAAGATATCCTACAAATTGATACTCTTTTAGTTAAAAGTTTAGAAATATGGGCTATATAGACTTCAAAAAAATGTTTTGAAAAAAAGGGTGTAGTTACTCAAACTTTACCCTGATAAGAGGAATTAAAGGAAAAATGATCGCAAGGAGTCAAGGTATGGGAAAATTACAAGTCAAAGATCAAGTGCTATAATTGTGATGAAGTCTGACACTTTACTGCTCATTCATAAAGCCAAACTCTGAGAAGAAGCAAGCCTTGATCAGCATGAAGAAGAATTGAAGCAAGTTTTGACCGAGAAGAACAATTGGGATGATACATTACAAGAGTACAAACTATGCTCACAAAAAATTGCATAATGTTGTGTATTTCTAACAAAGTAAATTTTATTTTATATATGATTAGACTTTTTTCTATTATAAAGGGCTTTTCATAATTTTTAGGTAAAAGTTACAAATAAATTAATGGAGATTAAATAATTTAAACATGTATATTTTGTTTTGTTGAATGATATTATCTTGTTAAACTAACACAAAGTCAATATTTATTTAAATTGAAATGATATCAATTAGTGTAAATTAGTTTTTATGATTTTCTTGCTACTAAAATATGTTAAACACATTATTGAGACGTCATTCTAAGGATAAAATAAAGAACATGAACTCATAAATTGTTATGATAAAAAAACACATTATTCTCAAATCTACTTACTCAAATTTACAAGGAAAATACAATTTGTAAAAAATAAAACTTAATTAAGCATCATAAAAATATTTATGTTTGCAAAATAAATTGTACAAATTAAATACTTAATATTGAATTATAAAGTAACTTATATAAAATATGTAAATGTCAAGATTAATGAATATTGATATGTCTTTTCTAAAAAATACACAACATTAATAAATGAATAAGAAAAAATGTTATATAGTGAATATAAAAAAAATTGTTTTATCTTTATGGCCTCCCCACAACACCTAGTATTTTAGAAAAAATATAAGTTTAAACAATTCGATAAAAACAATGAACAATTTTCCAGGATCCAATTTAAAGTCCAATTATATAACAACTAAATTGACTAATTATTATTGAATCAATATTTGTAAATAAGGTACTTAATATTGATAAAGGCTATATTAAAATAAATTATATTTAGTGTTAAATATAAACCATAAAAAAATTGAAAAACTCGTCTGATTCGATCTTAAGAAAGTCATATTTAAAAAGGCCCGAAGCTCTCTGTACATATATTTTATTATAAAATTTTGCTTCTCTCCTAAAGAGAAAAACTTGGATTAACTCAAATTCGGAATTTTAAAAATATCGAAATAATTTTTTTGATAGTTTTATTTTTCATCCAATTTTTTACACTAAAATATTTTGGGATAAAATTCTAAATCGGATAAAATTTTACACATATTTAATATATTTAAAGAAAATTTAACAAATGTACATTATTTTTCGAAGAAACGAAAGGTAATAAAATTAAGTATTTTACATATATCTAATTTGGACGTGCCTTAATTTGCGCCATTCTTCGGCCTCAAAATTTTGTATAAAATCCAGATTCATTATTTTTTTAGAAAAATTGATTTGATCCAAATTCTAAATATGTAAATTAATTAAGCCACCCTTAAAACTATTTAATTTATCTTTATTTAAATTATTAAATATTTATCTTTTAAGTTGAAATGAACATTTATCTTTTTTAGTTGAAATAGATTAGTCAATTAAATTATAATTAATATGTTCCCACTATGGCTTATTGGCTTTTTATTCTTCCAAAATTTTATTTTTATTTGCTAATAGAACCTCTAATATTTCTCACTTTGTAAGTCAAGAGTTATTATTGCTATTTAAGCATGCAAAATAACTTCTAATTGGATTTATCTTCTTGTACCTAGATAATCCATCAAGAAACTAAGAATTCATGTTTTCAATAAAATTAGTCACACCAAAATTCAAGACTTGTTCCACTAAAACCAAGTCCTAACAACACTTTAAATACTCATTTGAATTTGATAAAATTTACATAAAAACAAGTCCACAAAGAAAGGTGTAAATCAATGCAAGAAGCAGTGTTTAAGATATAGTAAGTCTACTATAGACCACCACACATGAAGCATGTTTTTTTACATAGTATTTAGCATAAAATGATTTAGAAATAGTTGCTGCAATCACTAATGAGAAATTTGGAGGATGGAATCATTGGCATGCTATCGTTAATTCAGACGATGGAATACTTCCAAGTTGTACCAAGTAACGAACATCCTTAAGAATCATCTCCATACATGCAAGACACCCTATCACTTGCAACTACAGAAAACACACATAAGTTTATAGTAGAAAATTTATAAATATTTCTATGAATATCCAATTTAAACTTAAAATTGAATATCCAATTACAAAATTGCTTAACAAGAAACATGATTTCTATGAATCATTTCAGTTGATCATTGTTTACCCTCGGTTATTGTTAGTTTAACTTGCTGAGCTCACCCTTGCGAATCTGTTTATGTCATTCTAAAGTTAAATAGGAAATTATTGGTAACGAGGATCCCGGTCCTGTATGCGAGCTAAGATTACAGGTTGAGTTGGATCGAGCTAGCAGGAGCTTTGTGTTATAGTTTGAGTTATGCAAGTTTGTAAGCATGATTTATTTTTAGGTCTAAGCTAACTAGTTGGGATTTGGTACGACGTAATAAAAGTTAAGGTTTTTGCTTGTTTTCATATTTAACCTGTTGTGATCCGTGGTTGCGTAAATAAGGGTTATTGCATATAATATTTCATATACTGATTTATATATTGTGTGTGTTGTGAACCCCAAACTTCTGACCCGGGTTTGGAGGGTGTCACAACCACCATTTCTGAAACTAAATCAACCACTAATATTCCCTAATATACACCCAACGCTACCACTAAAGCTACTAGCATTGCTACCACAATTTCTGCTACTAACACTAACCAATATTTCAGCCATCATACCACTATGCCAACTAGCCATTCTACCACCAGTACCACCACTAAAGATGCAAGTTATGCTCCCACAATACCACTACTAAGATTAACCAATATAACATCAATGCTACCACCTGTAATACCATAATTAAAGTGGCCATAAATGGAAGTGCTTAAGTTAGAATAAACATCACCACCAATATATATAATATTGCTACCAGTTCTCTAACCAAGATTACCGCTTCCAATGTCACCAGTTACACTAATAAGAGCACCGGGACCAATGTAACCATTAATGCCACCAAATCCACTACTAATATTATCATTTCAGGTACCACCAATGTAACCACTAAAGGTGCTAGTCATGCTACTACCAATGCAACTATACCACCAATGATACTACCACTCATGTCATTATTAAAGTTACCACCAATGATACTCCGTAAGGTAGCACAAACTTTACCACCAACTATCCCACCACCAATTCCACTCCTAAGATTACGACTACTAGTACCACCAATTGAACTAGTAAAATTACCACCACCAATGACACCCCTACAATATTACTACTGGATTTGAGAAAAACTTATAACTCTATACTTTTTGAATTGTTAGGGATCTATAGTAGTTACATGAGGAACGGGTTCTAGTGAGGCTGAAAATGGTGACCCTACCTATTCATGTATTGAAAATATAAGTTCTTACACCACTAAAAAATTTTCACAAAAAACCCTACATCTCTATAAGTAAGAAATCTCATTTTCAACCAGGTGTCTTGTAAAATTAAGTTAAAAGTGATGGGGCTTTGTGAGATGGGAAACTCCATATATAAGTAAATTTCGTGTGTTATTAGGTAACACAAAGTAATTTCGAGTGGTTTGTCATATATACATTAGAAAAATAAAAAACAGATCCCACATAGATCCACCTGTACTATGTGCATTTATATTTATGATATATATTGGCATGGTAAAAGTTAAAAAATAACAAAGAAACCTTACATGGTAGATTGATGAAGAGGAGAAGGGGAAGGACATCCAGCATTTTCTTCATTAATTTTGGAACTTGTTGCATGTAGCAAGAAAAATATAATTCTTATGCAAATTCTCTAAAGTAAGGTCACACACAAACATAAAATAAATTGATTAGTATAATTCAACAAATATGAACATAAAATATAAATAATGTGTGGGCTTCTTTTCTTTAAATTTTCATTTTTTAATATATCGTGTATTTGATTAATTATGAGGAACAAAAATATTAATACAAATGGAAGTGAATTTTTTTCTAACTTTGACATATAATATTGAAAGGATAATAAATTTACTTACATATATAAAAGGAAAATGGGATATTATTATAGTGTTTGATTTTTACCAAAAGTTTTTGCAAAAAACACATATGAAAGGAAAATGAAGAAACAGGGAAATATAAATTATTACTTTAATTTTGTTAACCAACATCAATTCATGATAACCTCTAAACCTTGTTAGCTTAGTCCCCCACCAGTTCATTTGATTAGTCCTCCACCAATTCAGTTAAAGATGTGTTTAACCTTGCAGCACCAAAACACTTTTTCATAGAGAATACAAATAACTCCAAAACACTATTTCATGGCCCCCTTTACCTATATTAGGGTTTTACCTGCCTTTTTATATACTTTATTTTGCAGTCAAAATTGTATATAATTGTTTCAATTGGCCCAATATAGTTTAAATTATTTTTTATCTTAGTATCAATTTCTTATTACAAATTTCAATTTTTTTCTTTTTATAAAAATATAATTTAACAAAGTCTACTCCATGTATTATATAAACTAATTGGGTATTGATTTACAAGCATAGGTAAACAAGCATTACTATAATTTATTTTATATTGTAAATAAAATGAGTTTCTATAAATTAAGTGGTAAGCATTGTATAAAAAACTTAACTTGAAAATGACATTTTGTGGAGAGTTTTAAATTTTATTTAGTGAAATTATATATAAATTTCCTACTCGCCTCAACTAACAATAATATATGTACTACTACAACCCTAACTAACAATAATAGAAGTACTACTATAATAGATTCAACTCTAAAAACCTCTCACAATAATTAGGAAATTAATTGTCATGTACAAATTAATATTACCATAACAACATTTAATCAAATTAAATTTTTAGAGGTATAAGATAGCATAGTATTTAGCATAAAATGATTTAGAAATAGTTGGTGCAATCACTAATGGGTAATTCAGAGGATGGAATCATCGGCAGCCCCACTTCCAAGTTGTACCAAGTAACTAACATCCTTAAGAATCATCTCTATACCAGTAAGATAGCCTATCACTTGCAACTACAGAGAACACCTGTAAGTTTGTAGTAGAATATTTATAAATATTTCATTGTTTTTCGAAATGGTTAGTAAGAGGTAAATAGAGAAATATTTATAACTTGTCTGGTTTATGAGTGATTGTGTGGTCTTACAAAGGAAGTAGGATACAAGGTTATGGCTCATATTATGAATTTGACATAGTTTTGTTAAAACTTCTTAAAGCTTCTCAAAGAGAATTGGGGAACTAACATATTTTACTATTAATCTTGTCTGTGGTCAAAATAAACCTATGATATGAACATATAGTCACACAATATCCAATAATGTAAAACAGAGATGAGCACGGAATAATCCCATTCTTAAAATTTTGTAAGCAATTAGATGATGAAATAAAAATGGACTACAATTAAAATCATTGCACTTGTAATTCTTAAATCATCTATAAACTGCCATGGTTTATAATATTTACATTGTATCTACAAATATTGGATTCAACATGTTTCTACTTTCTATGCATCTCACAAAGAATACATAATCAAACAAAAAGTATTTTCAGTGTTTTGCTTAAGCTGCATATAAGAACAAAGCATTTAACTTGTTATTGTTGCAAGGGAAGTGTGCCTTGCTATTATGTTATCAAGTATTTCCTCTATAATTAGATCAAGTGATGCCAGATAAAAGTTGAATGGAAGGAGTACAAAATCTCCTGTTCAATTTGTTTCACCTTTACTTCTTGTTTATATATAAAAATAATAAATAAGACTCTCTCTTAGGATGGTTAGGAGGGTCACATATATTTCAACATATAAAGTGAATTCAATAATTATTGTAGCTTGCTAGAATCAATAATATATGATCACATTTTGTGTAATACAACTTATGTATTATAAACACTATCAGATATTGTCGCTTGTGAATTTTCGAACATAAAATCATATAATAACGCTATGTTAAATTGTAGAAATATATAAAAACACTTTCCAAGATAATCAAAAATTAATAACTTGTCATTCTCTGAGAACAACTTTGTCATCAATATCACCAACACCAAGAAAATGCTTGATGTACCATTGGATCATCATTCTTTGGAGCAGACCTTGACGCTTAATGATATATAATGATATTGCTAAATGGTAAGGTTTTCTCCAAAAACATTATCAAAATATCCCTAATTTATTTTTGTTCCTCTATAAGAGAATGGTAATGTGTGATATAATAGGTGAGTAATGGTATTTAATTTTTTAAACCTTAAATCTAATAAACATGGTTAACAATATGGAAATTAAAATTAATCTAAATTTAAAATAAATAAAAAAATAGTAGAGATGATAGAAACATTACAATTTTCCTTGTATGTTGGTGGATTGTAGAGTGTTGTATACATGTATTTCTCAATACATGGGGGCTATAATTTTTTATAATGTAGTACTTTGCAATGGAGAAATTTGATCCAAATTAAAGAGTGGTTATTAATTAGAGAGACAAATTGTGTTTAATTTAGTTTTACTTACACATATTTTTCAACAAATCAATTCTATGATAAAATCCTTTTTATCCATATAATTAACAAATTGAGTTCTAGTGGCGGATAGTTGAATCTGGAACATGGTAAAAAGGAGAGAATAAAGTGTACCAAAGTTTTTTAAGTTGTACAAGAGAACTTTAATCGTTATATCAATAAATATCCATTCCAACCTATCTTATGCCTTAAAATATCAATTCTTAACCGAGCCACACCCTTTTCTCCCTTGTGACTTCAAAGCAATCATTGTATTATGAGCTAATAGCCTCCCTTCATTAAAAGCACTCTGTTTGTTAGACACTGTCTAGATTAAACATAGTTTGAACCTATTCACCACCACCTTCGACAGTATGCGCATCACAACATTATAAAAATAGATAGGTCGAAGATCTTCCATATGTTTCAGTTGTTTAACCTTAGGAATAAGACATACAAACCTACGATTTAATTCCCTAGGCCCATGTCGTGTATCAAAGAAAATCTGACAAAATAGAACAACATATCTTTTAAAAATATTTCAATACGTTTGAAAAATGTCGGGTTCGACCCATGTGGATCTAGTGAGTTGTATTGATGCATGAACAAGACTACATTCTTAACTTCCTCCTCCCTAATAGGTATTATGACCTAGTGATTGTGAAATAATAATTAAAAAAAGTTTGCAAAAAGGGTAAAATTTGACACGACCTTAATCGAATAACCATATATCAAAGAAAGCGGTAAAATTTGACAAAAATTTAAACAACTTACCCGAGCAGAAACAAAACCATGTAAAACCATAGGAAAAAACATATGTGTGTGTACTATCCAACTAAATCATAGTGGAAGACATTTATATGTGGAGGCTATAACAAGGAATATCAGATATGCATGTCCCATAATTACAATATACCTGTTTGTCTTGTCGCGGTTTCGATATTTTTGTTTATAACTATGAGCCAAAGAAAAAGCGACCAAATCGAGATGTTCCTCCAGACTCTGATATTTTACCTTGAGCAGAAGATGCTTTTTTGATGAGTCGATTTGATCCATGTTTGTGGAGAAACGACCCTACAAAGAGAAAGTCAGGTACTGGGATTTGTAAATAACAATCTGAGAATCTCATATTGAAATTTAATTTAATTCCTTATCACCAAATGATAAGGAGTTGTCAAAAAAGAGTACAAAATGTTTTACCTATCCAAGGGAATCCATGTTATAAAAGATGGCAACCTTTCCACTTTTGCTAACTTGATACATTTCCTTGTAGTAGGTAGCAAGGTCATAGTTGCAGATCAATGTCCTCCACCAATACTATAGATGTCATTTTCTTCGTTATTTGTATTAGTAACATATCGCCTCTCCGTCCTTGAACTATTCTTGTTATCGACACTTATGGTATCTCTTCTTTCAAGACATTCGTTCTCACTTCCCGTAGCTCGGGTGATCTTCTCACAATTTTCTTTTATCTTTTTCTAAAATGAAACCAGTAAAAAAAATTATAAGATGTGAATTATAATAACACTTGCTTAATTGATTATTAATAAACAATTATACAAATACCTTTATATGACCTAGGCGATTGTACACAAGCTTTTTATTTAACGAGTCAATATATAATAAAACATATGAAAATATTGAATTTCTTCTTTATAGTACTTCATTCTATAAAGATTAACAAACTATTAGAACATGGAGCAAACAAAAAGTCCAAAATACAAATTCTACTTTTACAACGACAAGTGATACCTTACAATTTCATACCACTGTCATTCCAAACAAATCCCATTACAACTCAGAACTGATAATAAGACACGATTGACAGATAAATATAACTTAATAAACAAAACCCTAATTAACATATAGTGTAACATCCATAAAAGATCCCAAACACAAAATAACATAGAAACAAAAAAGCAAGGAGGTAAATTAAACAATAATTAACAATAATCGACCAAATTTAATCTTCTCCTAAATTAAATTTAGTGAATTGAAAGAACTTTAGGAAAGATGATTTGGGAAAAAAATACATTCCGCTCAAGGTTTAATCTTTTCCGAGATTTAATCTTCTTGGAGCTTGAGTCTTTACAAAGATTTAATATTCAGTGTTTGAGAGAAATATTTCAGCAAAGATTTAATCTTTCGTCGCAGTGGAGATTGGTTGATAGTCTGTGTTTTTTTTGTTTATTTAATAGACAGCCGAGAAAACAATTTCAGCAAGCTCGCTGACAAGTTTTGAACAAGACCGCCTAACTTTTGGGCCCAAATCTCTTATCTACTGTAACAATTATATAATGTATTGCAATAATATGTATTTGTAACGATCTCGAAATTTTGTTGATTCAATTGCAATATTTTTAAAATCCCTTGCAATAGACATGAAATCACCTTTCACCAGCAACATTTTTTGGATGGTTTTAAAAATCTGGTTGCGAAAGCAATTCTATGGTATAGTGAACTAAACCTTGTATAACCATTATTCATCTAATTCCTGATTCTCGTACAGGCTAGAAGTTATTCCTCATACATACCCTGATATGCTCTGGTGATATTTATGAATTACTTTATGCCCCGAAATAAATGTTTTATCAATGTTAATTATGATTCTATTTTATTGAATTACAATATTTATCATGTTGAATTGTTATAGAATTGGATAGGTTTCCAAATATGGAATAGATTCGTGGTCAGACCAAATTGGTGGTCATATTAGGTTAATGTGTGCCTTGAATCCAGTATAGAGAACAGAGCTGTGTGCCTTAATCGGGTTAGTGTGTCACTGATCAGCAGCCTAACCTTGGTTTTAAACTTAAAAATGAATATCCAATTCTAATTGTTCCTTAACAAGGAACTAGATTCCTATGAATCATCTCAATTGATCATTGTTAACACCCGGTTATTATTATTATAACTTGCTGAGCTAGTTAGCTAACCCTTGTGAATCTGTTTAAGTCATTCTATAGTTAAAATGGAAATTATTGGTAACGAGGATCCCCAGTCCAGTATACGATCTAGGATTCCCGGTTGAGTTGGATCGAGCTAGTTTGAGTTATGCAAGTTTGTAAGAATGATTTCATTTTCAGGTGTAAGTTAAACTAGTTGGGATTTGATATGACGTAATAAAAGTCAAGGTTGTGGTTGGTTTTCATACTTTCACCTGTTGGGATCCGTGGTTGCGTAAATAAGGATAATTGCATATAATATTTCATATACATATTTATATAATATGTGTGTTGTGAACCCCAAACTACTGACCCGGGTTTGGAGGGCGTCACAACCACCATCTCCGAAGCTAAATCAACTACTAATATAACCTAATATACAACCAGTGCTACCACTAATGCTACCAACAATGCTACCATAAATTGCCACTACTAAGACTAACCAATATACCACCAATGCTACCACCTGTAATACCATAATTAAACTGGCCATAAATGGAACGGCTTAAGCTAGCACGAACTTCAACACCAACACCAATAATACCACCACTAAGCTACCAATACGACCACTAAGCTACCACCAATGCCACCACCAATACCACTACTAAGACTAACTAATATAACATCAAAGCTACCACCTGTAATACCATAATTAAACTCGCCATAAATGGAACTACTTAAGCTAGCACGAACTTGAACACCAACACCAATAATACCACCACCAATTCTCCAGCAAAGATTACCGCTTTCAATGCCACCAATTGCCCTAATAAGAGCACCAAGACCAATGACACCATCAATGCCAGCAAATCCACTACTAATATTATCGTTTCTGGTACCACCAATGTAACCACTAAAGATGCTAGTCTTGCTGCCACTAATCCCACTTTTAAAACTACCCAATATACCACCAATGCTACCACCACTTATGCCATTATTAAAGTTACCACCAATGATACTCCTTAAGTTAGCATGAACTTCACCACCAACAATCCCAGTATCAATTCCACTCCTAAGATTACGACTACTAGTGCCACCGATTGGACTAGTAAAATTATCATCATCAGTGACACCGCCAACAATATTACTACTGGATTAAAGAAAAACCATAACACTATAGTTTTCAATTAGTTACGGATCTATAGAAGTTACTAAGCAACGGGTTCCAGTGAGGCTGAAAATGGTGACCCTACCTATTCATGTATTGAAAATATAAGTTCTTCTAACACTAAAAAATTTCCCAAACAAAGCCTACATATCTATCAAGTAAGAAATCTCATTTTCAACCATGTGTGTTGTGAAATGAAGTTAAAAAGTGATGGGGCTTCGTGAGATGGTAAACTCCGAATATAAGTAAACTTCGTGTTTTATTAGGTCAATAGAGAGTAATTTAAAGTTTTTTGTCATATATACATTAGAAAAAAACACACCCCACATAGATCCACTTGTACTATCTGTATTTATATTAATAATATATATTGGCATGGTAAAAGTTAAAGAATAACAAAGAAACCTTACACGGTATATTGATGAAGAGAAACAGATGGCACTTGGAGCATTTTCTTCATTGTTTTCAGAACTTGTTGCAAGTAGCAAGAAAAATATAATTCCTGTGAAAATGTCTCTAAAGTAAGGACATACATACACATAAAATAAATTTAATAGTATAATTCAACAAATATGAACATAAAATATAAATAATGCCTGGGCTTATGTTCTATAAATTTTCATTTTTTTCATATATCATGTATTTGAGTATTTATGAGGAAGAAAAAAAATTAATACAAATGTAACTGATTTTTTTTCTTTTCTAACCTTGACATATAATCTTGAAAGGATAATTCTTGACATAGAGGTCATGTAAAAACAAATACAAGTGACATTCCATGTAAATCAACATACATAGATACATGGAAAATGGGATACTTATTTCAGTGTTTGATTTCTACCAAAAGTTTATGCAAATAACACATATGAAAAGAAAATAAAGAAACAGGGAAATATAAATTATTACCTTAACTTTGTTAAACAACATCAATTCATGATAACCTGTAAACCTTATCCACTTAGTCCTCCACCAATTCATTTGATTAGTCCTCCACCAATTCATTTGGAGATGTGTTTAACCTTAGAGCACCAAAACACTCTTTCATAGAAAATACAAATAACTCCAAAACACTATTTTATGGCCTATTTGATGGCCATGTACAAATTCATTTTGTTTGTAAGGGCGGCGGGCTTGTGCTGATATTAGGGTTTTACCTACCTTTTTAATATTCTATATTTTGCAGGCCCAATTGTATATCATGGGTTTCAATAGGCCCAATTTAGTTTAAATTATATTTTATCTTAGTATTATTTTCTTATTACAAATTAAAAAATTTTCTTTTTATAAAAATATAATTTAACAAAGTGTGCTCCATGTATTATACAAACTAATTGGGTGTTGATTTACAACGGTAAGTAAACATGCATTACTCTAATTTATTTTGTATTGTAAATAAAATGAGATTCTATAAATTAAGTGGTAAGAATTTTTTAAAAAACTTAACTAAAAATGATATTTTCTCAAAAATTTTAAATTTTATTTAGTGAAATTATATATAAATTCCCTACTAACCTCAACTAACAATAATATATGTATTACTACAACCCTAACTAAGAATAATAGAAGTACTACAATCATACATTCAAGTCTTAAAAACCTCTCACAATAATTCAGATATTATTGGTCATGTAAAAATTAATATTACCATAACAACATTTAATCAAATTAAATTTCTAGAGGTATAAGATACATTCCAAATTTTTGACAAATAAGTTATACGTATGGGAAAAATGATACAATTTTAAAAATATTTACTAATTGCTATCTTTATTTAAACACAGAAATTAAAATGAATGATAATATGATTGTTGATTTTTATTTTATTCTTAGTCAATTTGATTTGAACATGTAAAATGACAATATATTGTGGGTAACACTATATATACCAATTTAGATTGGGAAAAATCTAAATTGGGAAGAAATTGAATGAGAAATGCAGATGATAGTGTCTAAGTACATAAGTTGTTTGACTTGACCATATGTACTTTAACATAATTATAATGAATATTTTTAATATTTTCAATTTTAATAAAAATTTATTATTTAAAATAATGCTTATATTTATAAACTTGTTTTGTAACTCAAAATTTTCAGTAGACAAGTTTTTCAACAAATTTTGGGTCTTTTCACAAGGTGGGTATGAAATGCAAAAAGAACATTATTTTGTCAAATATGTACCAAAATATAATTCCATTATTTTTTTAAGATGAATAAAGAGGATACGTCAAATCCCAGAACATACCTCATTTTTTGTCCAAAGGCTAAACCTACCGATGTCGGTGGGAATTGAGTTGTGATTTCCTCAAAAATAAAAAAATGGCTTATAAACCTTCAAAAAATTTGGTGTCAAAAGTTGATGATATTAGTATATAACTATCACATTTTTTCCATTAGTATTCCATATGAGAGTTTAACAAAAATGACCTCATGAATACTTCTCATCAACATTGTTCATATTAGTATTTTTTTGATATTATAGTATATGTTTTGGGATTCCTTATTCATTTTATCTTTATATTGATTGTCTAAGTGTGCAGTATATAATCAGAAATTAGGTTGACACTAGTAGGTTAAAACTCGTGCATTTATTTTATCATACACATAACCTACAAGCATATTTGCTCATCTTGAGCTAGAGAATTTTGTAATAAGTTTTTATTCAATAATATAAAAACTATTCTTCATTATTGAGTACATAATTGGATTTGATTGTTATAATTATATTGACCCCCTCTATAGGTAATTAAAGGCCTAAAAATTGATATCAAAGCTTGGTGTTTATATAAAATCAATTTAAGATCCACAAGCAGATAATGAAACTCAACAAAATGTGGGGTCACCATTAGCCATGAACCAAATCAACAACAATATGAGCACATATGAAACTCTCAAATTTCCAATTTTGAAAATTAATGAATATCATTTCTGTAAAGTTGAGATGACTATATGTCTGCACATAACACATCTTGAATACCGGAAGGGATTTATGATGGACCTCATTATCCCATGAAACTGGTTGTTGCTATTTGTGGTCAAAAAAAAGAAGGAAAAGTTGGACATTTTCGCATAACAATCTAGACATTGTGATGTCCCCTAGGTTTAGGTTTATTGGATGCAAAACAACCAAGGAAATATGAGCAAAACAACGGCTATGAAGAAGATTCGAAGGACAATAGTCAATCACCAGTATAAGCACATTGACTCAAAAGTTGATAAGTCTTTGTTTGAAATCTATGATAGATTTCAGAAATTGTTGAATGATTTGTCACTTGTTGACATAGAGTATGATCCTGCACATTCAAACTTGAAGGTTCTTCTTGCACTTCCTCAAAAGTGTGACTTGAAAGTTATATCAATAAGGGATAATTACGATCTTGAAGACACATCTCTAGTTAAGATATATGGAATTCTGAAAACTAATGACCCGGAGATGGAGTAGAAAAGTAAGACGAAATGCCACAAGACATGTTTCCCTCATGGTAGAGGAAAAACAAGAGAGAAATTTACAAGAAATAGCCATTTCAAAATGAAAGGCCATGATTTTATAGTCTGACACTGAGTCTCAAATACTCATGATGGCTTACAAAATTATTCAGGAAGTGAAATTTGTAATACCCCAACTTTTCATAAAATAGTTATACTTAAATATTCACCTAAAACTCCAAATTAAATCCATAATAAGAATAAGTTTCTAGTTTTTCATAAAATTCTAAAATCCCAGACAGAAATAAAATCATCTAAGCTGAAAATAAAGCAAATCTTGGGAGACGCAGCTCCAATACAAACAAAATCACTAAAATATTGTTCCAAAGCATCCACCTTTAAGATGTCGCAAAAGCAAAGCACCTGAAAATTTGTGAGTAATGAGCGAGGAACCCAGCAAGAAAATATTTCTACACTAGTCTATCAAGTATCATAATTTTATAAAACAAAAATCATTTTTCAAAATCCATATGACATAAGATATAAAATTCCACAGCTCGATAAGGCCACAAATACCTGGTGACACAGTATCAAAAGTTCATAATTTCTGTCAATAATGCGCCCCCTTACTAAGGTATCATAGAGTGTGCCCTCCCGAAGGCATCATAAGTAGCACTCCCTAGTAAGGTATCAAATGCTAGTTCCGGAACTATACGCAATTACTAATTGCTTAAGTCAGAGCTCACTGGGAATTCTTATTTGTAAAACAGGTACTTGATCCATAAATTTTAAAATAAAAGCAGTGCAAAAATATTTAAAAGATTTTAAAATAAATAAAGTGTGAAGAGTTAACTTACCTTAATAGCAATATCTCCCAAATTATGTTGCCAAAATGAACATAGACATATATAATAATCACAATGTTAATGTTAACATGTACATGCCACTAAGTTAACCACACTTTAACTTTATAAAGCTTAATCCATAATAACAATTAAATGTCATTACAAGTGACAAAATAAATTCATATTGACATATAAATAGGACCATTCTCATATAATAGTTCAAAATAGTGTACGGGCAAATAAAACAAACTCAACACTTAAATACATTATATATAATAATAATAAATCAAATATATGTAAACTATTTAAATTCAGAATAAAATAGATGTACATTTAATATTTACTATCTATATAATCCTTAAAATAAAATAACAAAGATAAATAAAATAGGTAACATATGCTTATGATTATGCAAGTGGACAAAATATAAATATTGGTGTATACAATTTTCATAACCTTATGTGTGAAAATATCATTATACAAAATAAGTATAATCAATTTAATAATTGAGCATATATTTAATTGGTGCACTAATCTAAATGCATATCTAAATCAAACATATATTTAACATATAACATATGAATTATTATGTATGCACAAAACACGTAATTATAAACATAAATCCATGCATTTAATATTTACAAAAAAATGGAGATTATTAACTAAAGCATTTAATAATCAACATCAAACTAAATGATTAAATTAAGTAAACTATAGTGTTATACACATAATCATGAAACTAAATAATAAAATAAACTAATAACAAGTGAATTATAATAGTCATACATAAGTTCACAAAAATGTAATTTAATTATATATATATATAGAAGTATGCAATAAACATGTAAAATACATAAGTAAAAATATAGGAAATAGAACGTACTTGAAAAGAGAAAATGTTATACAGAGATAAAATGACTAATACTCAGATTCAATGGGTTAGTGGGTACGTGATCACAAATTTAAACAAACATTATCTCTTTGTTAACATGTAGTGTTTGACTGAGTTTTTCAAATACACTGTTTACTAATAAATATACACACATAACTACACATATTTTTAAATTCTAGTGATAAAATAAATATATATTAAATTAAAATTATGCACATATAAATTAAAACAATTTTTTTAACCTTACTTAAATATTTTAGATAACTAGAAATGTTTATTTTTAATATAAAAATACGTGTCTTTAGATTTAATAAAAAATCTTTATAATAAAATATTATTTTTATTATATAACAAAATAATTAAAAATGCAAAAAATGTATATATATATAATTACAAAAATCATGGTTATTACATTCTACTCTCCTTAAAAAAATTTGGTCCCCAAATTTAAACATACCAAAAACATTTAATGATACCAAAAATATTTCTGCATCGAGAAAGTCAAAAAATATTTAACCAAAAAAAAATAAAAAGTTGTTTTTTTTGGAAACTCAAATAACTAAACTCATAACTCTAAAAGGGCAGTCTACACGAAACTAACCTAGGCTGTGAATACCAACTGTAATACGCCAACTTTTCAGAAAATAGTTATACTTATTAAATATTAAGGTAAAACTCCAAATTAAATCCATAATAAGAATAAGTTTCTAGTTTTTCATAAAATTCTAAAATCCCACACAGAAATAAAATCATCTAAGCTCAAAATAAAGCAAATCTTGGGAGACGCAGCTCCAATATAAACATAATCACTAAAATATTGTTCCAAAGCATCCAGCTTTAAGATGTCGCAAAAGCTAAGCACGTGAAAATTTGTGAGTAATGAGCGAATAGCCCAACAAGAAAACAGTTCTACAGTAGTGGATCATGTATCATAATTTTATAAAACAAAAATCATTCCAACATCCATATGACATAACATATAAAATTCCTGGTTAAGGCACAAATACCTGGTGACACACTATCAAAAGTTCATAATTTCTGTCAATAATGCGCCACTCCCTGGTAAGGTATCAATAGTTCCGGAACTATACGCTAATGGTTCATAAGTCAGGGAATTCTTATTTGTAAAACAGTAATATTTAAAAGATTTTAAAATAAATAAAGTGTGAAGAGTTAATTTACCTTAATAATAGCAATATCTCCCAAATTATGTTGCCAAAATGAACCTACACATACACATACAGTTAATATACACTTAATATAATAATCAGAATGTTAACGTGTACATGCCTCTAAGCTAACCACACTTTAACTTTATAAAGCTTAACCCATAATAACAATTAAATGTCACTACAAGTAACAAAATAAATTCATATTGACATATAAATACCACCATTTCCATATAATAGTTCAAAATAGTGTACCGACAAATAAAAAAAACTCAACACTTAAATACATTATATATAATAATAATAAATCAAGTATATGTAAACTATTTAAATTCAGAATAAAATAGATGTATATTTAAGATTTACTATCTATATAATCCTTAAAATAAAATAACAAAGATAAATAAAATAGGTAACATATGCTTATGATTATGCAAGTGGACAAAATATAAATATTGGTGTATAAAATTTTCATAACCTTACGTGTAAAAATATCATTATACAAAATAAGTATAATCAATTTAATAAATGAGCATATATTTAATTGGTGCACTAATCTAAATGCATATCTAAATCAAACATATATTTAACTTATAACATATGAATTATTATGCATGCACAATTATAAACATAAATTCATGCATTAAATATTTACAAAAAAAATGGTGATTATTAACTAAAACATTTAATAATCAACATCAAACTAAATGATTAAATTAAGTAAACTATAGTGTTATACACATAAACATGGAACTAAATAATAAAATAAACGAATAACAAGTGAATTAGAATAGTCATACATAAGTTCACAAAAATGTAATTTAATTATATATATATATATAGAAGTATGCAATAAACATGTAAAATACATAAGTAAAAATATAGGAAATAGAACGTACCTGAAAAGAGAAGATGTTATACAGAGATAAAATGATATGCTAATTTGTTTGAACTAATACTCCGATTGAATGGGTTAGTGGGTACGTGATGATAAATTTAAACAAACATTATCTCTTTGTTAACATGTAGTGTTTGACTGAGTTTTTCAAATACACATAACAGGTACTAATAAATATACACAACATAACTACACCTATTATAAAATTCTAGTGATAAAATAAATATATATTAAATTAAAATTATGCACATATAAATTAAAATAATTTTTTTAACCTTACTTAAATATTTTAGATAACTAGAAATATTTATTTTTAATATAAAAATACGCGTCTTTAGATTTAATAAAAAATCTATATAATAAAATACTATTTTTCTTATATAACCAAATAATTAAAAATGCGAAAAATGTATATATATATATAATTACAAAAATCATGGTTATTACATTCTACCATCCTTAAAAAAATTTGGTCGCCAAATTTAAACATACCAAAAACATTTAATGATACCAAAAATATTTCTGCATCGAGAAAGTCAGAAAATATTTAACCTAAAAAAAATAAAGATAGTTTTTTTTGGAAACACAAATAACAAGTGAATTATAATAGTCATACATAAGTTCAAAAAAATCTAATTTAATTATATATATATATAGAAGTATACAATAAACATGTAAAATACATAAGTAAAAATATAGGAAATAGAACGTACCTAAAAAGAGAAGATGTTATACTGAGATAAAATGATATGCTAATAGCCTATTTATACACGTTCAACTAATACTCCGATTCAATGGGTTAGTGGGTACGTGATCACAAATTTAAACAAACATAACATGTAGTGTTTGACTGAGTTTTTCAAATACTCATAACACGTACTAATAAATATACACAACATAACTACACCTATTATTAAATTCTAGTGATAAAATAAAAATATATTAAATTAAAATTATGCACATATAAATTAAAACAATTTTTTTAACCTTACTTAAATATTTTAGATAACTAGAAATATTTATTTTTAATATAAAAATACGCGTCTTTAGATTTATTAACAAATCTATATAATAAAATATTATTTTTCTTATATAACCAAATAATTAAAAATACGAAAAATGTATATATATAATTACAAAAATCATGGTTATTACAAAATTGATCATGGTAATGATGAAGATATCCTACAAATTGATGCTCTTTTAGTTGAAAAGTTTAGAAATATGGGCTATATAGATTTCAAAAAAAAAGTTTTTGAAAAAAAGACTCTACTTTCTCCAACTTTACCTTGATAAGAGGAATTAAAGAAAGAATGATCGCAAGGAGTCAAGGTATGGGAAAATTACAAGTCAAAGATCAAGTGATATCGGACACTTTGCTGCTCATTCAGAAAGCTAAACGCTAAGAAGAAACAAGTCTTGATCAACAAGAAGAAGAATTGAAGCAAGTTTGGACCAGAAGAACAATTAGGACGATACATTACATGAGTACAAACTATGCTCACAAAAAATTGGATAATGTTCTATTATAAAGGGCTTTTCTTAATTTTAGGTAAAAGTTACAAAATAAACTAATGGAGATTAAATAATTTAAACATGTATATTTTATTTTGTTGAATGATATTATCTTGTTAAACTAACACGGTTGAATAATCAACTTTTGGAAATTTATATGAATTATTCATAGTAAAGTCAATATTTATTTAAATTGAAATGATATCAATAGTTTAAATTTGTTTTTATGATTTTCTTGCTAATAAAATATGTTAAACACATTATTGAGACGTCATTTTAAGGATAAAATAAAGAACATGAACTCACAAATTGTTATGATAAAAACAAACACATTATTCTCAAATTTACAGGGAAAATACAATATTGTAAAAAATAAAACTTAAATAATCATCATAAACATATTTATGTTTGCAAAATAAATTGAACAAAATAAATATTTAATCTTGAATTACAAAGTAACTTATATAAAATATGTAAATGTCAAGATTAATGAATACTGATATGTTTTTTCTAAAAAAATACACAACATTAATAAATGAATAAGAAAATATTTTATACACTGAATATGAAAACAAAAATTATTTTATCTTTATCGACTCCCAACAACACCTAGTATTTTACAAAAAATATAAATTTAAATAATACCATAAAAATAATGAACAATTATCCAGTATCCAATTTAAAGTCTAATTATATAACAACTAAATCGACTAATTATTATTGAATCAATATATGTAAATAAGGTACTTAATATTGATAAATGATATATAAAAATACATTATATTTAGTGTTAAATATAAACCATAAAAAATTTGAAAAACTCGTTTGATTCGATCTTAAAAGAGTCATATTTAAAAAGGCCCGAAACTGCCTAAACATCTATTTTATTATAAAACTTTGCTTCTCTCATAAAGAGAAAAAACTTGGATTTACACAAATTTGGAATTTTAAAAATATCGAAATAATTTTTTGATAGTTTTATTTTTCATCCAATTTTTTACACTAAAATATTTTGGGATAAAATTCTAAATGGGAAAAAATTCTGCACATCTTTAATATATTTTAAGAAAATTTAACAAATGTACATTATTTTTTGAAGAAATGAAAAGTAATAAAATTAAGTTTTTTACATATATCTAATTCGGACGTGCTTAATTTGCGCCATTCTTGGCCCTCAAAATTTTGTATAAAATCCAAATTCAATAGTTTTTTAGAAAAATTGATTCGATCCAAATTCTAAATATGTAAATTAATAAAGCCACCCTTAACACTATTTAATTTATCTTTATTTAAATTATTTAATATTTATATTTTAAGTTTAAATGAACATTTATCTTTTTTAGTTGAAATAAATTAGTCAATTAAATTATAATTATTATGTTCCCACTATGGCTTATTGGCTTTCTATTCTACCAAAAATTTATTTTTGTTTGCTAATAGAACCTATAATATTTCTCACTTTGTAAGTCATGAGTTATTATTGCTATTTAAGCAAGCAAAATAACTTCTAATTGGATTTATCTTCTTGTACCTAGATAATCCATCAAGAAACTAATAATTCATATTTTCAATAGAATTGGTCAGACCAAAATTCAAGACTTGTTCCACTAAAACCAAAGAAACATAAAAATAAGTCAACAAAGAAACATGCAAATCAATACAAGAAGCAATGTTTAAGATATAGTAAGTCTACTATAGATTACACCACATGAAGCATGTTTTTTACATAGTATTTAGCATAAAATGATTTAGAAATAGTAATAGTTGCTGCAATCACTAATGGGGAATTCAGAGGATGGAATCAATGGCATGTTGTTCTCCAAGTATGCAAGAGCAGCACCAACCCCACTTCCAAGTTGTACCAAGGAACCAACATCCTTAAGAATCATCTCCATACCAGTAAGACAAGACAGCCTATCACTTGCAAATACGAAAAACACCGTAAGTTTATAGTAGAATATTTATAAATATTTCATTGTTTTTCGAAATGGTTAGTAAGAGGTAAATAGAGAGAAAATATTTATAACTTGTCTCGTTTATGAGTGATTGTGTGGTCTTAGTAAAAGCAAGTAGGATACAAGGTTATGGCTCATATTATGAATTTTGACATAGTTTTTTTAAAGCTTCTCAAAGAGAATTGAGGAACTAACATATTTTACTATTAATCTTGTCTCTGGTCAATATGTAGATGCAACAAAATCTATAACATTGAATATAAAAAATGACAATATACCTCATTTAGATTTCTCACATGATCTATCCTCGAATCCTTTCATGCTACTTTATTAAGTCCAAGCCATAAGATCCAGTTGTATAATTCTATGCCCTTCTAATAACTTCTCAACTATCAATGTACGCAGGTACCATAACCGCAGTAACAATATGACTAATATGACTAAACCGTTCATCTTTCTTAGTGCAGTTTTTCAGCCCCGAGGATTCCACAACAAACCTCTGATATGAACATATAGTCACACAATATCCAAAAATGTAAAACAGAGATGAGCACAGAATAATCCGATTCTTAAAATTCTGTAAGCAATTAGATGATGAAATAAGAATCGACTACAATTAAAATCATTGCACTTGTAATTCTTAAATCATCTATAAACTGAACTGGTTTGTAATATTTACATTGTATCTATAATGGTTTCAACATGTTTCTACTTTCTATGCATCTCACAAAGAATACATAATCAAACAAAAAATATTTTCAGTGTTTTGCTTAAGCTGCATATAAGAATAAAGCATTTAACTTCTTATTGTTGCAAGGGGAGTGTGCCTTGCTATTATGTTATTAAATCTTTCCTCGAATATTAGATCAAGTGATGCCTGAGACCAAATAAAAGTTGAATGGAGCGAGTACAAAATCTCGTGTTCAATTTGTTTCACCTATTTGGCTCTCATTACATAAGCAACTCATGACTTCTTGTTTATATATAGAAATAATATATAAGACTCTGTGTTAGGAGGGTTAGGAGGGTCAGATATATTTCAACATATAAAGTGAATTCAATAATTATTGTAGTTTGCTAGAATCAAGAATATATGATCACATTTTGTGTAATACAACTTATGTATTATAGCCACTATCAGATATTCGCTTATGAATTTTTGCACATAAAATTATATAATAACTCTATGTTAAATCGTAGAAATATATAAAAACACTTTCCAAGATAATCAAAAATTAATAACTTTCCGTTCTTTGAGAACAACTTTGTCATCAATATCACCAACGCCAAGAAAATGCTTGATGTACCAATGGATCATCATTCTTTGGAGCAGACCTTGACGCTTAATGATATATAATGATATCGCTATATGGTAAGGTTTTCTCCAAAAATTTTATCAAAATATCCACAATTTATTTAAGTTCCTCTTTAAGAGAATGGTAATGTATGATATGATAGCTGAGTAATGGTATTTGATTTCTTAAACCTTAAATCTAATAAACATGGTTAACAATATGGAAATTAAAATTAATTTAAATTCAAAATAAATAAGAAAATAGTAGAGATGATAGAAACATTACAATTTTCTAGTGGATTATAGAGTGTTTTATACATGTATGTCTCAATACATGGAGGCTCTAATTTTTTATAATGTAGTACTTTGCAATGGAGAAATTTGATCAAAATTAAAGAGTGGTTATTAATTAGAGAGACACATTGTGTTCAATTTAGTTTTACTTACACATATTTCTCAACAAATCAATTCTATGTTAAAATCCTTTTTATCCATATAATTAACAAATTGAGTTCTAGTGGCGGATACTTGAATCTCGTACATGGTAAAAAGGAGAAAATAAAGTGTACCAAAGTTTTTTAAGTTGTAAAAGAGAACTTTAATCGTTATATCAATAAATATCCATTCCAACCTATCTTATGCCTTAAAATATCAATTCTTAACCCAACCACACCCTTTTTTCTCTTGTGACTTCAAAGCAATCATTGTATTATGAGCTAATAGCCTTCCTTCATTAAAAACACTCTGTTTGTTAGACACTGTCTAGATTAAACATAGTTTGAACTTATTCACCACCACCTTCGACAGTATGCGCATCACAATATTATAAAAATAGATAGGTCGAAGATCTTCCATATGTTTCAGTTATTTAACCTTAGGAATAAGACATACAAGCCTACGATTTAGTTCCCTAGGCCCATGTCGTGCATCAAAAAAAATCTGACAAAATAGAACAACATATCTTTTAAAAATATTTCAATACTTTTGAAAAATGCCGGGTTCGACCCATGTGGATCTAGTGAGTTATATTGATGGATGAACAAGACTACATTCTTAACTTCCTCCTCCCTAATAGGTACTATGACCTAGTGATTGTGAAATAATAATTAAAAAAAGTTTGCAAAAAGGGTAAAATTTGACACGACCTTAATCGAATAACCATATATCAAACAAAACGGTAAAATTTGACAAAAATTTAAACAACTTACCCGAGCAGAAACAAAACCATGTAAAGCCATAGGAAAAAACATATGTGTGTGTAAAGCCATAGGAATATCAGATATGCATGTCCCATAATTACAATATACCTGTTTGTCTTGTCATGGTTTCGGTATTTTTGTTTATAACTATGAGCCAAAGCCAAAGCGACCAAATCGAGATGTTCCTCCAGACTCTGATATTTTACCTTGAGCAGAAGATTCTTTTTTGATGAGTCGATTTGATCCATGTTTGTGGAGAAACGACCCTGCAAAGAGAAAGTCAGGTACCGGGATTTGTAAATGACAATCTGAGAATCTCAGATTGAAATTTAATTTAATTCCTTATCACCAAATGATAAGGAGTTGTCAAAAAAGAGCACAAAATGTTTTATCTATCCAAGGGAATCCATGTTATAAAAGATGGCAACCTTTCCACTTTTGCTAACTTGATATATTTCCTTATAGTAGGTAGCAAGGTCATAGTTGCAGATCAATGTCCTCCACCAATACTATAGATGTCATTTTCTTCGTTATTTGTATTAGTAACATATCGCCTCTCCGTCCTTGAACTATTCTTGTTATCGACACTTATGGTATCTCTTCTTTCAAGACATTCGTTCTCACTTCCCGTAGCTCGGGTCATCTTCTCACAATTTTCTTTTATCTTTTTCTAAAATGAAACCAGTAAAAAAAATTATAAGATGTGAATTATAATAACACTTGCTTAATTGATTATTAATAAACAATTATACAAATACCTTTATATGACCTAGGCGATTGGACACAAGCTTTTTATTTAACGAGTCAATATATAATAAAACATATGAAAGTATTGAATTTCTTCTTTATAGTACTTCATTCTATAAAGATTAACAAACTATTAGAACATGGAGCAAACAAAAAGTCCAAAATACAAATTCTACTTTTACAACGACAAGTGATACCTTACAATTTCATACCACTGTCATTCCAAACAAATCCCATTACAACTCAGAACTGATAATAAGACACGATTGGCAAATAAATATAACTTAATAAACAAAACCCTAATTAACAAATAGTGTAACATCCATAAAAGATCCCAAACACAAAATAACATAGAAACAAAAAAGCAAGGAGGTAAATTAAACAATAATTAACAATAATCGACCAAATTTAATCTTCTCCTAAATTAAATTTAGTGAATTGAAAGAACTTTAGGAAAGATGATTTGGGAAAAAAATACATTCCACTCAAGGTTTAATCTTTTCCGAGATTTAATCTTCTTGGAGCTTGAGTCTTTACAAAGATTTAATATTCAGTGTTTGAGAGAAATATTTCAGCAAAGATTTAATCTTTCGTCGCAGTGGAGATTGTTTGACAGTCTGTGTTTTTTTTGTTTATTTAATAGACAGCCGGGAAAACAATTTCAGCAAGCCCGCTCACAAGTTTTGAACAAGACCGCCTAACTTTTGGGCCCAAATCTCTTATCTACTGTAACGATTATATAATGTATTGCAATAATATGTATTTGTAACAAGCTCGAAATTTTGTTGATTCAATTGCAATGTTTTTAAAATCCCTTGCAATAGACATGAAATCACCTTTCACCAGCAACATTTTTTGGATGGTTTTAAAAATCTGGTTGCGAAAGCAATTCTATGGTATAGTGAACTAAACCGTGTATAACCATTATTCATCTAATTCCTGATTCTCCTACAGGCTAGAAGTTATTCCTCATACATACCCTGATATACTCTGATGATATTTATGAATTACTTTATGCCCCGAAATAAATGTTTTATCAATGTTAATTATGATTCTATTTTATTGAATTACAATATTTATCATGTTGAATTGTTATAGAATTGGATAGGTTTCCAAATATGGAACAGATTCGTGGTCAGACCAGATTGGTGGTCATATTAGGTCAATGTGTGCCTTGAATCCAGTATAGAGAACAGAGCTGTGTGCCTTAATCGGGTTAGTGTGTCACCGATCAGCAGCCTAACCTTGGTTTTAAACTTAAAAATGAATATCCAATTCTAATAGTTCCTTAACAAGGAACTAGATTCCTATAAATCATCTCAATTGATCATTGTTAACACCCAGTTATTATTATTATAACTTGCTGAGCTAGTTAGCTAACCCTTGTGAATCTGTTTAAGTCATTCTACAGTTAAAATGGAAATTATTGGTAACGAGGATCCCCAGTCCAGTATACGATCTAGGATTCCCGGTTGAGTTGGACAGAGCTAGTTTGAGTTATGCAAGTTTGTAAGAATGATTTCATTTTCAGGTGTAAGTTAAACTAGTTGGGATTTGATATGACGTAATAAAAGTCAAGGTTGTGGTTGGTTTTCATACTTTCACCTGTTGGGATCCGTGGTTGCGTAAATAAGGATAATTGCATATAATATTTCATATACATGTTTATATAATATGTGTGTTGTGAACCCCAAACTACTGACCCGGGTTTGGAGGGCGTCACAACCACCATCTCCGAAGCTAAATCAACTACTAATATAACCTAATATACAACCAGTGCTACCACTAAAGCTACCAACAATGCTACCATAAATTGCCACTACTAAGACTAACCAATATACCACCAATGCTACCACCTGTAATACCATAATTAAACTGGCCATAAATGGAACGGCTTAAGCTAGCACGAACTTCAACACCAACACCAATAATACCACCACTAAGCTACCAATACGACCACTAAGCTACCACCAATGCCACCACCAATACCACTACTAAGACTAACTAATATAACATCAAAGCTACCACCTGTAATACCATAATTAAACTCGCCATAAATGGAACTGCTTAAGCTAGCACGGACTTGAACACCAACACCAATAATACCACCACCAATTCTCCAGCAAAGATTACCGCTTTCAATGCCACCAATTGCCCTAATAAGAGCACCAAGACCAATGACACCATCAATGCCAGCAAATCCACTACTAATATTATCGTTTCTGGTACCACCAATGTAACCACTAAAGATGCTAGTCTTGCTGCCACAAATCCCACTTTTAAAACTACCCAATATACCACCAATGCTACCACCACTTATGCCATTATTAAAGTTACCACCAATGATACTCCTTAAGTTAGCATGAACTTCACCACCAACAATCCCAGTATCAATTCCACTCCTAAGATTACGACTACTAGTGCCACCGATTGGACTAGTAAAATTACCATCACCAGTGACACCACCAACAATATTACTACTGGATTAAAGAAAAACCATAACTCTATAGTTTTCAATTAGTTACGGATCTATAGAAGTTACTAAGCAACGGGTTCCAGTGAGGCAGAAAATGGTGACCATACCTATTCATGTATTGAAAATATAAGTTCTTCCAACACTAAAAAATTATTAAACAAAGCCTACATATCTATTAAGTAAGAAATCTCATTTTCAACCATGTGTGTTGTGAAATGAAGTTAAAAAGTGATGGGGCTTCGTGAGATCTTAAACTCCGAATATAAGTAAACTTCGTGTTTTATTAGGTCAACAAAGAGTAATTTAGTGTTTTTTGTCATATATACATTAGAAAAAAAACACACCCCACATAGATCCACTTGTACTATCTGCATTTATATTAATAATATATATTGGCATGGTAAAAGTTAAAGAATAACAAAGAAACCTTACACAGTATATTGATGAAGAGAAACGGATGGCACTTGGAGCATTTTCTTCATTGTTTTCAGAACTTGTTGCAAGTAGCAAGAAAAATATAATTCATGTGAAAATGTCTCTAAAGTAAGGACATACATACACATAAAATAAATTTAATAGTATAATTCAACAAATATGAACATAAAATATAAATAATGTCTGGGCTTATGTTCTATAAATTTTCATTTTTTTCATATATCATGTATTTGAGTATTTATGAGGAAGAAAAAAAATTAATACAAATGTAACTGATTTTTTTTCTAACCTTGACATATAATCTTGAAAGGATAATTCTTGACATAGAGGTCATGTAAAAACAAATACAAGTGACATTCCATGTAAATCTACATACATATATACATGGAAAATGGGATACTTATTTCAGTGTTTGATTTCTACCAAAAGTTTATGCAAATAACACATATGAAAAGAAAATGAAGAAACAGGGAAATATAAATTATTACCTTAACTTTGTTAAACAACATCAATTCATGATAACCTGTAAACCTTATCCACTTAGTCCTCCACCAATTCATTTGATTAGTCCTCCACCAATTTATTTGGAGATGTGTATAACCTTAGAGCACCAAAACACTCTTTCATAGAAAATACAAATAACTCCAAAACACTATTTTATGGCTTATTTGATGGCCATGTACAAATTCATTTTGTTTGTAAGGGCGGCGGGCTTGTGCTGATATTAGGGTTTTACCTACCTTTTTAATATTCTATATTTTGCAGGCCCAATTGTATATCATGGGTTTCAATGGGCCCAATTTAGTTTAAATTATATTTTATCTTAGTATTATTTTCTTATTACAAATTAAAAAATTTTCTTTTTATAAAAATATAATTTAACAAAGTGTGCTCCATGTATTATACAAACTAATTGGGTGTTGATTTACAACCGTAAGTAAACAGACATTACTCTAATTTATTTTGTATTGTAAATAAAATGAGATTCTATAAATTAAGTGGTAAGAATTTTTTAAAAAACTTAACTAAAAATGATATTTTCTCAGAAATTTTAAATTTTATTTAGTGAAATTATATATAAATTCCCTACTGACCTCAACTAACAATAATATATGTACTGCTACAACCCTAACTAAGAATAATAGAAGTACTACAATCATACATTCAAGTCTTAAAAACCTCTCACAATAATTCAAGTTTTAATATTACCATAACAACATTTAATCAAATTAAATTTCTAGAGGTATAAGATACATTCCAAATTTTTGACAAATAAGTTATACGTATGGGAAAAATGATACAATTTTAAAAATATTTACTAATTGCTATCTTTATTTAAACACAGGAATTAAAATGAATGATAATATGATTGTTGATTTTTATTTTATTCTTAGTCAATTTGATTTGAACATGTAAAATGACAATATATTGTGGGTAACACTATATATACCATATTCATTCACCGGTTGATTGGGAAAAATCTAAATTGGGAAGAAATTGAATGAGAAATGCAGATGATAGTGTCTAAGTACATAAGCTGTTTGACTTGACCATATGTACTTTAACATAATTATAATGAATATTTTTAATATTTTCAATTTTAATAAAAATTTATTATTTAAAATAATGCTTATATTTATAAACTTGTTTTGTAACTCAAAATTTTCAGTAGACAAGTTTTTCAACAAATTTTGGGTCTTTTCACAAGGTGGGTATGAAATGCAAAAAGAACATTATTTTGTCAAATATGTACCAAAATATAATTCCATTATTTTTTTAAGATGAATAAAGAGGATACGTACAAAAATTACTTCTAGAATTTCTTCTGTTTATAAAATTATTAATATTAAACTTTAATTCAAAAAAATATTTATTTCAAAAAGATATGTAAAATTATAAATTTTACATGAACAAAGTTCAAAAATCATGTATTATAGGATGAAGTATATTCTACTAAGTTTGGCCTAAGATTTTAAGTAATTCATCATTTATATTGACTTTGGTATGAAATGACTATTATCATTTACATTACTTATATTTTGTACTCCCCATTTTTTATAGTTCTTTGAGTAATTTTAATCCAAATTAGTTATTTGAATAAACATTTCTTTTCTTGCAAATATTTTAAGAAAATATAAAAAACTAATAAGATCACCAAATTCGGAGAAAAATTATTAAAAAAGGAGATCAAAATTTAAATTCAAAGTTTGTCAAATCCGAGAACATACCTCATTTTTTGTCCAAAGGCGAAACCTACCGATGTCGGTGGGAATTGAGTTGTGATTTCCTCAAAAATAAAAAAATGGCTTATAAACCTTCAAAAAATTTGGTGTCAAAAGTTGATGATATTAGTATATAACTATCACATTTTTTCCATTAGTATTCCATATGAGAGTTTAACAAAAATGACCTCATGAATACTTCTCATCAACAATGTTCATATTAGTATTTTTTTGATATTATAGTATATGTTTTGGGATTCCTTATTGATTTTATCTTTATATTAATTGTCTAAGTGTGCAGTATATAAGCAGAAATTAGGTTAATACTAGTAGGTTAAAAGTGGTGCATTTATTTTATCATACACATAACCTACAAGCATATTTGCTCATCTTGAGCTAGAGAATTTTGTAATAAGTTTTTATTCAATAATATAAAAACTATTCTTCATTATTGAGTACATAATTGGATTTGATTGTTATAATTATATTGACCCCCTCTATAGGTAATTAAAGGCCTAAAAATTGATATCAAAGCTTGGTGTTTATATAAAATCAATTTAAGATCCACAAGCAGATAATGAAACTCAACAAAATGTGGGGTCACCATTAGCCATGAACCAAATCAACAACAATATGAGCAGATATGAAACTCTCAAATTTCCAATTTTGAAAATTAATGAATATCATTTCTGCACATAACACATCTTGAATACCCGAAGGGATTTATGATGGACCTCATTATCCCATGAAACTGGTTGTTGCTATTTGTGGTAAAAAAAAAGAAGGAAAAGTTGGACATTTTCGCATAACAATCTAGACATTGTGATGTCCCCTAGGTTTAGGTTTATTGGATGCAAAACAACCAAGGAAATATGAGAAAAACAACGGCTATGAAGAAGATTCGAAGGACAATAGTCAATCACCAGTATGAGCACATTGACTCAAAAGTTGATAAGTCTTTGTTTGAAATCTATGATAGATTTCAGAAATTGTTGAATGATTTGTCACTTGTTGACATAGAGTATGATCCTGCACATTCAAACTTGAAGGTTCTTCTTGCACTTCCTCAAAAGTGTGACTTGAAAGTTATATCAATAAGGGATAATTACGATCTTGAAGACACATCTCTAGTTAAGATATATGGAATTCTGAAAACTAATGACCCGGAGATGGAGTAGAAAAGTAAGACGAAATGCGACAAGACATGTTTCTCTCATGGTAGAGGAAAAACAAGAGAGAAATTTACAAGAAATAGCCATTTCAAAATGAAAGGCCATGATTTTATAGTCTGACACTGAGTCTCAAATACTCATGATGGCTTACAAAATTATTCAGGAAGTGAAATTTGTAATACCCCAACTTTTCATAAAATAGTTATACTTAAATATTCACCTAAAACTCCAAACTAAATCCATAATAAGAATAAGTTTCTAGTTTTTCATAAAATTCTAAAATCCGAGACAGAAATAAAATCATCTAAGCTGAAAATAAAGCAAATCTTGGGAGACACAGCTCCAATACAAACAAAATCACTAAAATATTGTTCCAAAGCATCCACCTTTAAGATGTCGGAAAAGCAAAGCACCTGAAAATTTGTGAGTAATGAGCGAAGAACCCAGCAAGAAAACATTTCTACACTAGTGTATCAAGTATCATAATTTTATAAAACAAAAATCATTTTTCAAAATCCATATGACATAAGATATAAAATTCCACAGCTCGATAAGGCCACAAATACCTGGTGACACAGTATCAAAAGTTCATAATTTCTGTCAATAATGGGCCCCTTACTAAGGTATCATAGAGTGTGCCCTCCCGAAGGCATCATAAGTAGCACTCCCTAGTAAGGTATCAAAGGCTAGTTCCGGAACTATACGCAATTACTAATTGCTTAAGTCAGAGCTCACTCGGAATTCTTATTTGTAAAACAGGTACTTGATCCATAAATTTTAAAATAAAAGCAGTGCAAAAATATTTAAAAGATTTTAAAATAAATAAAGTGTGAAGAGTTAACTTACCTTAATAGCAATATCTCCCAAATTATGTTGCCAAAATGAACCTACACATACACACATACACTTAATATAATAATGAGAATGTTAACATGTACATGCCTCTAAGCTAACCACACTTTAACTTTATAAAGCTTAATCCATAATAACAATTAAATGTCACTGCAAGTGACAAAATAAATTCATATTGACATATAAATAGGACCATTCTCATATAATAGTTCAAAATAGTGTACCGGCAAATAAAACAAACTCAACACTTAAATACATTATATATAATAATAATAAATCAAATATATGTAAACTATTTAAATTCAGAATAAAATAGATGTACATTTAATATTTACTATCTATATAATCCTTAAAATAAAATAACAAAGATAAATAAAATAGGGAACATATGCTTATGATTATGCAAGTGGACAAAATATAAATATTGGTGTATACAATTTTCATAACCTTATGTGTGAAAATATCATTATACAAAATAAGTATAATCAATTTAATAAATGAGCATATATTTAATTGGTGCACTAATCTAAATGCATATCTAAATCAAACATATATTTAACATATAACATATGAATTATTATGCATGCACAAAACACGTAATTATAAACATAAATCCATGCATTAAATATTTACAAAAAAATGGAGATTATTAACTAAAGCATTTAATAATCAACATCAAACTAAATGATTAAATTAAGTAAACTATAGTGTTATACACATAATCATGAAACTAAATAATAAAATAAACTAATAACAAGTGAATTATAATAGTCATACATAAGTTCACAAAAATGTAATTTAATTATATATATATATAGAAGTATGCAATAAACATGTAAAATACATAAGTAAAAATATAGGAAATAGAACGTACTTGAAAAGAGAAAATGTTATACAGAGATAAAATGACTAATACTCAGATTCAATGGGTTAGTGGGTACGTGATCACAAATTTAAACAAACATTATCTCTTTGTTAACATGTAGTGTTTGACTGAGTTTTTCAAATACACTGTTTACTAATAAATATACACAACATAACTACACCTATTATTAAATTCTAGTGATAAAATAAATATATATTAAATTAAAATTATGCACATATAAATTAAAACAATTTTTTTAACCTTACTTAAATATTTTAGATAACTAGAAATATTTATTTTTAATATAAAAATACGCGTCTTTAGATTTATTAACAAATCTATGTAATAAAATATTATTTTTCTTATATAACCAAATAAATAAAAATATCAAAAATGTATATATATAATTACAAAAATGATGGTTATTACAAAATTGATCATGGAAATGATGAAGATATCCTACAAATTGATGCTCTTTTAGTTAAAAAGTTTAGAAATATGGTCTATATAGACTTTAAAAAAAATGTTTTTGAAAAAAAGGCTGTAGTTCCTCCAACTTTACGGTGATAAGAGGAATTAAAGGAAGAATGATGGCAAATAGTCAAGGTATGGGAAAATTACAATCAAGTGCTATAATTGTGATAAAGTCGGACACTTTGTTGCTCATGTAGAAAGCCAAACTAAACAATTATAGAGGATCCAATTTAAAGACCAATTATATAACAACTATATTTACTTATTATTATTGAATCAATATTTGTAAATAAGGTACTTAATATTGATAAATGATATATAAAAATACATTATATTTAGTGTTAAATATAAACCATAAAAAATTTGAAAAACTCGTCTGATTCGATCTTAAGAAAGTCATATTTAAAAAGGCCCGAAGCAGTTTCAACATATATTTTATTATAAAACTTTGCTTCTCTCCTAAAGAGAAAAAACTTGGATTAGCCCAAATTCGGAATTTTAAAAATATCGAAGTAATTTTTTTGATAGTTTATTTTTCATCCAATTTTTCACACTAAAAAATTTTGGTATAAAATTCTAAATCGAATAAAATTCTACACATCTTTAATATATCTAAAGCAAATTTAACAAATGTACATTATTTTTTGAAGAAACAAAAATTAATAAAATTAAGTTTTTTACATATATCTAATTCGGACTTGCCGTAATTTGCGCCATTCTCGAGCCTCCAAATTTTGTATAAAATCCAGATTGATTATTTTTTTAGAAAAATTGATTTGATCCAAATTCTAAATATTTAAATTAATTATGCCACCCTTAACACTATTTGATTTATCTTTATTTAAATTATTAAATATGTATCTTTTAAGTTGAAATGAACAATTATCTTTTTTAGTTGAAATAGAATAGTCAATTAAATTATAATTATTATGTTCCCACTGTGGCTTATTCGCTTCCTATTCTACCAAAATTTTATTTTCGTTTGCTCATAGAACCTATAATATTTATCACTTTGTAAGTCAAGAGTTATTATTGCTATTTAAGCAAGAAAAATAACTTCTAATTGGATTTTTCTTCTTGTACCTAGATAATCCATCAAGAAACTAACAATTCATGTTTTGAATAGAATTAGTCACACCAAAATTCAAGACTTGTTCCACTAAAACCAAGTCCTAACAACACTTTAAATACTCATTTGATAAAATTTACATATAAATAAGTCAACAAAGAAACCTGCAAATCAATGCAAGAAGTAGTGTTTAAGATATAGTAACTCTACTATAGACTACCCCACATGAAGCATATTTTTTACATAGTATTTAGCATAAAATGATTTACAAATAGTTGTTGCAATCACTAATGGGTAATTCACGATGGAATCATTAGCATGGTGTTCTCCAAGTATGGACAAGCAGCAGCAACCCTACTTCCAAGTTGTACCAAGTAACCAATATCCTTAAGAATTATCTCCATACTAGTAAGACAACCTATCACTTGCAACTACAGAAAATACGTGTAAGTTTATAGTAGAATATTTATAAATATTTCATTGTTCCTCGAAATGGTTAGTAAGAGGTAAATAGAGAAAATATTTATAACTTGTCTGGTTTATGAGTGATTGTGTGGTCTTACTAATGGAAGTAGGATACAAGGTTATGGCTCATATTATGAATTTGACATAGTTTTGTTAATGCTTCTCAAAGAGAATTGAGGAACTAACATATTTTACTATTAATCTTGTCTCTGGTCAATAAGAAATTACAATATACCTCATTTAGATTTCTAACATGATCTATCCTCCAATCCTTTCATGCTACTTTATTAAGTCCAAGCCATAAGATGCAGTTGTATCATTCTATGCCCTTATAATAACTTCTGAACTATCAATATACGCAGGTACCATAACCGTAGTAACAATATGACTAATATGACTAAACCGTTCCTCTTTCTCAGTGTAGTTTTTCAGCCCCCACGCCTCCACAACAAACATGTGATATGAACATATAGTCACACAATATCAAAAATTGTAAAACAGAGATGAGCACAAAATAATCCGATTCTTAAAATTCTGTAAGCAATTAGATGATGAAATAAAAATCGACTACAATTAAAATCATTAAACTTGTAATTCTTAAATCATCTGTAAACTGAACTGGTGTGTAATATTTACCTTGTATCTACAAATAAAGGTTTCAACATGTTTCTACTTTCTATGCATCACACAAAGAATACACAATCAAACAAAAAGTATTTTCAGTGTTTTGCTTAAGCTGCATATAAGAACAAAGCATTTAACTTGTTGTTTTGCAAGGGGAGTGTCCCTTGCTAATACGTTATCAAGTCTTTCCTCGATAATTAGATCAAGTGATGCTCTCAGACCACATAAAAGTTGAATGGAAGCAGTACAAAATCTCCTCTTCAATTTGTTTCACCTTTTTTGGCTCTCATTGCGTAAGCAACTCATGACTTCTTATTTATATATAAAAATAATATATAAGACTCTCTGTTAGGAGGGTTAGATGGGCCAGATATATTTCAACATATAAAGTGAATTCAATAATTATTGTAGTTTTCTAGAATCAATAATATATGATCACATTTTGTGTAATATAACTTATGTATTATAAACACTATCAGATATTGTTACTTGTGAATTTTCGCACAAAAAATCATATAATAACGCTATGTTAAATCGTAGAAATATATAAAAACACTTCCAAGATAATCAAAAATTAATAACTTGTCATTCTCTGAGAACAACTTTGTCATCAATATAACCAACACCAAGAAAATGCTTGATGTACCAATGGATCAACATTCTTTGGAGCAGACCTTGACGCTTAATAATATATAATGATATTGCTAAATGGTAAGGTTTTCTCCAAAAACTTTATCAAAATATCCCCAATTTATTTTAGTTCCTCTATAAGAGAATAGTAATGTGTGATATGATAGCCGAGTAATGGTATATGATTTCTTAAACCTTAAATCTAATAAACATGGTAAAAAAATGGCTTATAAAACTTCAAATAAATTGGTGTCAAAAGATGATTATATTAGTATATAACTATCACATTTTTTCCATTAGTATTTCATATGAGAGTTTAACAAAAATGACCTTAATCCTATTTATTGATGAATACTTCTCATCAACATTGTTCATATTAGTATTTTTTTTGATATTATAGCATATGTATTAGGATTCCTTATTGATTTTATCTTTATATTGATTGTGTAAGTGTGTAGTATATAAGCAGAAATTAAATTAGGTTAACACTGGTGAATTTATTTTATCATACAATAACCTACAAGCTCTCAAGATATTTGCTGATGTTGAGCTAGAGAATTTTGTAATAAGTTTTTATTCAATAATATAAAAACTATTATTCATTATTGAGTACATAATTGGATTTGATTGTTATAATTATATTGACCCCCTCTATAGGTAATTAAAGGCCTAAAAATTGATATCAAAGCTTGGTGTTTATATAAAATCACTTTAAGATCCAGAAAATAATCATTAATGGCACATAACGAAACTCAACAAAATGTGCGGTCACCATTAGCCATAAACCAAATCGACAACAATATGAGCAGATATGAAACCCTCAAATTTCCAATCTTGAAAATTAATAAATACCTTTTCAGTATATGTGTGCACGTAACAGATCGTGAATACTCGAAGGGATTTATTATGGACCTCATTAGCCCAAGAAACTGGATGTTGCTATTGTGGTCAAGAAAAAAATACAAAAGTCAGACATTTTTGCATAAAAATCTAGACAGTGTGATGTCCCCTAGGTTTATTGGATGCAAAACAACCAAGGAAATTTGAGACACTTTGGTGGTTAAGTGTAAGGCACAACGGCTTTCAAGAAGATTCGAAGGACAATACTCAATCACCGGTTTGAGCACTTTGACTTAAAAGTTGATGAGTCTTTGTTCGAAATCTATGATATATTTGAGAAATTGTTGAATGATTTGTCACTTGTTGATATAGAGTATGATCCAGCAGATTCAAACTTGAAGGTTCTTCTTGCAATCCCTCAAAAGTGTGACTTGAAAGTTATATCAATAAGGGATAACTATGATCTTGAAGACACATCTCTAGTTGAGATATATGGAATTCTGAAACTAATGAACCGCATATGGGGTAGAAAATTAAGACGAAATGGGACAAGACATGTTTCTCTAAGGGTAGAGGAAAAACAAAAGAAAAATTTGAAAGAAAGAGTCATTTCAAAATGCCATGATTGTATAGTCTGACACTGAGTCTCAACTACTCCTGATGACTTACAAAATTATTCAAGAACTGAAATTGATCATGGTAATGATGAAGATATCCTACAAATTGATACTCTTTTAGTTAAAAAGTTTAGAAATATGGGCTATATAGACTTCAAAAAAAATGGTTTTGAAAAAAAGGCTGTAGTTACTCAAACTTTACCCTGATAAGAGGAATTAAAGGAAAAATGATTGCAAGATCAAGTGCTATAATTGTGATGAAGTTGGACACTTTGCTGCTCATTCATAAAGCCAAACTCTGAGAAGAAGCAAGCCTTGATCAGCAACAAGAAGAATTGAAGCAAGTTTTGATCAGAAGAACAATTGGGATGATACATTACAAGAGTACAAACTATGCTCACAAAAAATTGCATAATATTGTGTATTTCTAACAAAGTAAATTTTATTTTATATATGATTAGACTTTTTTCTATTAAAAAGGGATTTTCATAATTTTATGTAAAAGTTACAAAATAAATTAATGGAGATTAAATAATTTAAACATGTATATTTTATTTTGTTGAATGATATTATCTTGATATTATCTTGTTAAACTAACACGGTTGAACAATCAACTTTTGGAAATTTATATGAATTAATGATAGTATAGTCAATATTTATTTAAATTGAAATGATATCAATTAGTGTAAATTAGTTTTTATAATTTTCTTGCTAATAAAATATGTTAAACACATTATTGAGACGTCATTCTAAGGATAAAATAAAGAACATGAACTCATAAATTGTTATGATAAAAAAAACACATTATTCTCAAATCTACTTACTCAAATTTAAAAGGAAAATACAATTTTGTAAAAAATAAAACTTAATTAAGCATCATAAAATATTTATGTTTGCAAAATAAATTGTACAAATTAAATACTTAATATTGAATTATAAAGTAACTTATATAAAATATGTAAATGTCAAGATTAATGAATATTGATATGTCTTTTCTAAAAAAATACACAACATTAATAAATGAATAAGAAAATATGTTATATAGTGAATATAAAAAAAATTGTTTTATCTTTATGGCCTCCCCACAACACCTAGTATTTTAGAAAAAATATAAGTTTAAACAATTCGATAAAAACAATGAACAATTTTCCAGGATCCAATTTAAAGTCCAATTATATAACAACTATATTGACTAATTATTATTGAATCAATATTTGTCAATAAGGTACTTAATATTGATAAAGGCTATATTAAAATAAATTATATTTAGTGTTAAATATAAACCATAAAAAAAATTGAAAAACTCGTCTGATTCCATCTTAAGAAAGTCATATTTAAAAAGGCCCGAAGCTCTCTGTACATATATTTTATTATAAAATTTTGCTTCTCTCCTAAAGAGAAAAACTTGGATTAACTCAAATTCGGAATTTTAAAAATATCGAAATAATTTTTTTCATAGTTTTATTTTTCATCCAATTTTTTACACTAAAATATTTTGGGATAAAATTCTAAATCGGATAAAATTTTACACATCTTTAATATATTTAAAGAAAATTTAACAAATGTACATTATTTTTCGAAGAAACGAAAGGTAATAAAATTAAGTATTTTACATATATCTAATTTGGACGTGCCTTAATTTGCGCCATTCTTGGGCCTCAAAATTTTGTATAAAATCCAGATTCATTATTTTTTTAGAAAAATTGATTTGATCCAAATTCTAAATATGTAAATTAATTAAGCCAGCCTTAAAACTATTTAATTTATCTTTATTTAAATTATTAAATATTTATCTTTTAAGTTGAAATGAACATTTATCTTTTTTAGTTGAAATAGATTAGTCAATTAAATTATAATTAATATGTTCCCACTGTGGCTTATTGGCTTTTTATTCTACCAAAATTTTATTTTTATTTGCTAATAGAACCTATAATATTTCTCACTTTGTAAGTCAAGAGTTATTATTGCAATTTAAGCAAGCAAAATAACTTCTAATTGGATTTATCTTCTTGTACCTAGATAATCCATCAAGAAACTAATAATTCATGTTTTCAATAAAATTTGTCACACCAAAATTCAAGACTTGTTCAACTAAAACCAAGTCCTAACAACACTTTAAATACTCATTTGAATTTGATAAAATTTACATAAAAATAAGTCCACAAAGAAAGGTGTAAATCAATGCAAGAAGCAGTGTTTAAGATATAGTAAGTCTACTATAGACCCCAGCACATGAAGCATGTTTTTTACATAGTATTTAGCATAAAATGATTTAGAAATAGTTGTTGCAATCACTAATGAGAAATTTGGAGGATTGAATCATTGGCATGCTATCGTTAATTCACACGATGGAATACTTCCAAGTTGTACCAAGTAACGAACATCCTTAAGAATCATCTCCATACATGCAAGACACCCTATCACTTGCATCTACAGAAAACACACGTAAGTTTATAGTAGAAAATTTATAAATATTTCTATGAATATCCAATTTAAACTTAAAATTGAATATCCAATTACAAAATTGCTTAACAAGAAACATGATTTCTATGAATCATTTCAGTTGATCATTGTTTACCCTCGGTTATTGTTAGTTTAACTTGCTGAGCTAGTTAGCTCACCCTTGCGAATCTGTTTATGTCATTCTAAAGTTAAATAGGAAATTATTGGTAACGAGGATCCCGGTCCTGTATGCGAGCTAAGATTCCAGGTTGAGTTGGATCGAGCTAGCAGGAGCTTTGTGTTATAGTTTGAGTTATGCAAGTTTGTAAGCATGATTTCATTTTTAGGTGTAAGCTAAACTAGTTGGGATTTGGTACGACCTAATAAAAGTTAAGGTTTTGGCTTGTTTTCATATTTAACCTGTTGCGATCCGTGGTTGCGTAAATAAGGGTTATTGCATATAATATTTCATATACTGATTTATATATTGTGTGTGTTGTGAACCCCAAACTTCTGACCCGGGTTTGGAGGGTGTCACAACCACCATTTCCGAAACTAAATCAACCACTAATATTCCCTAATATACACCTAATGCTACCACTAAAGCTACTAGCATTGCTACCACAATTTCCGCTACTAACACTAACCAATATTTCAGCCATGATACCACTATGCCAACTAGCCATTCTACCACCAGTACCACCACTAAAGATGCAAGTTATGCTACCACCAATACCACTACTAAGATTAACCAATATAACATCAATGCTACCACCTGTAATACCATAATTAAAGTGGCCATAAATGGAAGTGCTTAAGTTCGAATAAACTTCACCACCAATACATATAATATTACTACCAGTTCTCTAACGAAGATTACCGCTTCATAAGAGCACCGGGACCAATGTAACCATCAATGCCACCAAATCCACTACTAATATTATCATTTCAAGTTACACTAATAAGAGCACCGAGACCAATGTAACCATCAATGCCACCAAATCCACTACTAATATTATCATTTCAGGTACCACCAATGTAACCACTAAAGGTGCTAGTCATGCTACTACCAATGCAACTATACCACCAATGATACTACCACTGATGTCATTATTAAAGTTACCACCAATGATACTCCGTAAGGTAGCACAAACTTTACCACCAACAATCCCACCACCAATTCCACTCCTAAGATTACGACTACTAGTACCACCAATTGAACTAGTAAAATTACCACCACCAATCACACCGCCTATAATATTAGTAATGGATTTGAGAAAAACTTATAACTCTATACTTTTTGAATTGTTACGGATCTATAGTAGTTACATGAGGAACGGGTTCTAGTGAGGCTGAAAATGGTGACCGTACCTATTCATGTATTGAAAATATAAGTTCTTACACCACTAAAAAATTTTCACAAAAAACCCTACATCTCTATCAAGTAAGAAATCTCATTTTCAACCAGGTGTCTTGTAAAATTAAGTTAAAAAGTGATGGGGCTTTGTGAGATGGGAAACTCCATATATAAGTAAATTTCGTGTGTTATTATGTAACACAAAGTAATTTGGAGTGGTTTGTCATATATACATTCGAAAAATAAAAAACAGATCCCACATAGATCCACCTGTACTATGTGCATTTATATTTATGATATATATTGGCATGGTAAAAGTTAAAAAATAACAAAGAAACCTTACATGGTAGATTGATGAAGAGGAGAAGGGGAAGGACACCCAGCATTTTCTTCATTAATTTTGGAACTTGTTGCAAGTAGCAAGAAAAATATAATTCTTATGCAAATTCTCTAAAGTAAGGTCACACACAAACATAAAATAAATTGATTAGTATAATTCAACAAATATGAACATAAAATATAAATAATGTGTGGGCTTCTTTTCTTTAAATTTTCATTTTTTAATATATCATGTATTTGATTAGTTATGAGGAACAAAAATATTAATACAAATGGAAGTGAATATTTTTTTAACTTTGACATATAATATTGAAAGGATAATAAATTTACTTACATATATAAAAGGAAAATGGGATATTATTATAGTGTTTGATTTTTACCAAAAGTTTTTGCAAAAAACACATATGAAAGGAAAATGAAGAAACGGGGAAATATAAATTATTACTTTAATTTTGTTAACCAACATCAATTCATGATAACCTCTAAACCTTGTTAGCTTAGTCCCCCACCAGTTCATTTGATTAGTCCTCCACCAATTCAGTTAAAGATGTGTTTAACCTTGCAGCACAAAAATACTTTTTCATAGAGAATACAAATATCTCCAAAACACTATTTCATGGCCCCCTTTACCTATATTAGGGTTTTACCTGCCTTTTTATATACTATATTTTGCAGGCAAAATTGTATATAATTGTTTCAATTGACCCAATATAGTTCAAATTATTTTTTTATCTTAGTATCAATTTCTTATTACAAATTTCAATTTTTTTCTTTTTATAAAAATATAATTTAACAAAGTCTACTCCATGTATTATATAAACTAATTGGGTATTGATTTACAAGCACTGCTATAATTTATTTTATATTGTAAATAAAATGAGTTTCTATAAATTAAGTGGTAAGCATTGTATAAAAAACTTAACTTGAAAATGACATTTTGTGGAGAGTTTTAAATTTTATTTAGTGAAATTATATATAAATTTCCTACTAGCCTCAACTAACAATAATATATGTACTACTACAACCCTAACTAACAATAATAGAAGTACTACTATAATAGATTCAACTCTAAAAACCTCTCACAATAATTAGGAAATTAATTGTCTTGTACAAATTAATATTACCATAACAACATTTAATCAAATTAAATTTTTAGAGGTATAAGATAGCATAGTATTTAGCATAAAATGATTTAGAAATAGTTGGTGCAATCACTAATGGGTAATTCAGAGGATGGAATCATCGGCAGCCCCACTTCCAAGTTGTTGAAATTCGATGGCTCCATAGATAAAATAATATTCTAACTATCAAGGCAAATGGGACAGTCTCTTATGCAAATGGGACAGTCCCTTTACAAATGAGACAGGGTATGGGACAGTCTCAATTACACTGCAGAAAATAAATAACAGAAATAAAATGCAGAATGCTGAAAACTGAAAAGTAAAAACACCAGAAGTTTTCACTTGGTTCGGCCCCTACACCTAGTCTATGGCCTACATCCAAGTCCCCATGCCAACTAGCATAGAGAATGTATTATATCAACTTTAATAAAAGAACTTACAATCTTTTCCTTGATTACAAATATAGCACCTGAAAGAAACCCTTTCCCAAGCTACCTTGCTACCTAGCCCACTGCTATTCCTTAGCCTTCTAGCTACCTTGCTATACTTTGAAATCAAGCTTGCCACAACCCGACACAAAGTTGATATGAATACACAAGTATAAGAATAAACAAATTGATTACAACTCAAACTAGGTTTCTTGTTTTTCTGGATATGAATATCTCGGGTATGAAATAAGAAAAAGATTTCAGATGATGAAAGATTCTCGTGAAAGTGTTAGCTACAAATCTGAAATGAAGAGTTGTATTTATAAGCAAAGTTCTAACAGATTTATTTTCAAACACAAGATAAGATTGGAAGATAAGTTTGTTTGAAAATATTTGAATGAAACTTTGAAACTAATCTGTTAGTACGTTTGAAAAAGATAAATCAAGTAAAGAGATAAGGCTTGAGAAATTTAAACTTGATTTATAAGATAAGGTGGTGAGTTTGTTTGAGATAAGGTTTATCCAGATAAACAAGATTTACACAAAACCCTAACAAACCTAATCCTGAGAAATAGCCACTGCTGGAAAATCTGAACAAACTGCAAAGCTTGAATCTCGTTTACTTGCATTCTGTTTATCTTCTGTTTATCTGCAATCATCATAAACCTGAGCATCTAACATTCTCCCCCTTTTATGATGATGACAAAGAAAGCATAAATGCTCCCCCTATCGAAAACACTAAAGGCCTGTAAAACAAAGTTAGAACCAACAGAATATATTACAGTTTATGATATTTGCAATTATATGAGAATGAGACAACTAAAGAGTGAATGAGACACCAGAACAATATGCATAAAACCGTCTCAATCATTAAATACTAAAAACGTAACAACCCATCCCTAAACCAGGATGTCCAGTTGTAACAAATCCACAAATCCAGAATATCAGTCAATCACAAAGTCATCCAAAAATATCCATTAAAAACATAAACCAACCATTCAGAAACATAGTCTTAACCAAAATAAACCCATCATCGTCTAAAAAAAATATAATATCAAACATCTTAAATCATCTTAAATTTCTCCCCCTTCATCATAAAAGGGTCCTTCAATCAGAATCGTCAACGTTAACTGGAGCTTTCCCCTTGCCTGAACCAGAAGCTCTGTTCTGGGATGAAGGAAACACCGGAGCTGAGCCATACTCTGAAAAGAGCTTGTCAAAAGCATCTTTAGCTGGTGCCTTCCCGTCCCTTTCACGGAGCCAGTCAAAAATCTTAGCCTTGTATTCTTCTCTGGTCATACCAAAAACTGAAGGTGGAGGAATGGCAGGGAGTGGCAGAGGAGCAGTGATTTCTTCTAAAGTACAATCTCCAATCCAGTCTCGTTTCTTGTGCCAATACATCTTGCTCTTGTCTTGCATGGCTGACAACTGCTGAGATAGAAATTTAGTCTCTGACCCAAGCTTAAAAAACAGCTTAACAAATTCCTTTTCCCATGCCTTAGCAGAGGAAATCATCCCTTCCTGCAGAGTCCCAAACTCAAAATCTATGGTCAGAAGTATGCAATACAGAGAGTTTAGCATTGATATCATCCAAAGATGAACAAACATACTTCCTAAACAACTCAAAAGAAGCATTTAGAATACTAACTTCAGAAGTTAGTGATCCAAGAGTTTTGACAGAAGCAAAATGCTGATTAAGATTAGCCAAAGCAACAGAATTTTCATTTAATTTGATCAACAGAGAATTAAGAAGAGTATTGGTAGGCTGATCAAAGGGGTCTGAGGCATAATTAGGAGACTTAGGAATACCACCAACATTCCTAGAAGCATCATCAAACAACAAATCATTTGATTCAGTAACTACGAGACCATTCGCAGTTAAAACAGACAAGTCAAAAACAACATTCAATTTTTCTGATTTAGCAGACTCAAAAGGAACACGAAAATACTGAAAAATCTTTGTTAACAAAGCAGGGTATGGAAGATGCATGGATTCATGTTTAGCACAATGATTCATGCTGGAAATAATCAATGAAGCCAAATTACAAGGGGTTTTCTTAACAAACACTGACAGAAGAATAGAATCCTGAAATGTTACTCTATCACGACCAGATTTACGAGGCAAAACATTCGAGTGAAACAATTTAAACAATAATAAGCACATAGGAGTTAAATCAGTTACCAATGGTTTGACAGACACAGAAACAAAGTTGTCACCGAGAATAGCTTTGAGTTGTTCCTCATATTGCAATCCAGGAATCTCGTCAAACGCCTGATGAGTGGTAAACGGGCAGGGACCTTGATCGGATACGCCTGTGAGCCTGGCCAGCAAATCCGCCTTAAAACAAACTGGACTACCTTTCACCGAAGAGAACACAATATTTTCGGCCAAAATCGAAAAATTCGCATAGAACTCCTTCACCAAATCTGGATAGATTACATCTGACGGCGATAATAACCCAGCACACCCAACAGCTTCAAACAATGATGATACGCCAATCCTGGAGAGAAGATCAGTATCACACAACCTTTCTTTTAGAATGGACTTGTTCCATGCCTTAGTAGTGCTTTCCTTTGCATGGCGTTCGGAAGAATTAGGAGATGCTTCACTAGATGCTTCGGAGACGACTGTGGCCATACGACGACGCTTCGAACCAGACGGAGCAGGGGTCGGGGTTTGGTTAGCGGTGGATCTCGAACGGCGAGCCATGGAAGAAAGAAGATTTTAGGGTTAAGAGAGAAAGGATAGAATTTTGAGAGAATGAGAGAGTAGAGTGAGAAAAGAAAATGAAAAGATTAAGAAAGAGAGTTTAAAAAAGAAGTAGAAACTGAAGAGTTAGAGATGGAAGAGGAGATGAAGAGGTGCAAAACAGAAGTGATGTATTGAATGAATGATACATGCACGAGTTTCAAGGATATGAAAAGTCTAATCAAAAGATTTATAAAATCTAATGCTATATACACGCATAAACACACGGACACATAAAGTAAAAACCACAAATTCATAAACAGGAACCTAATTACTCAAATAATAAATACACAACATATATTTAAGTATAATGACATAATTCATGTTTAAACACATAAATTACATAAAATCACGTAATAAATTACAGAGAACACATACCTAATTCTCGACGCATTTTACAAAATCTATCTTCAGCTAAAGGCTTAGTGAAGATATCTGCACGCTGTTTCTCAGTAGAAATATAAATAAGCTCAATATTACCTTTAGAAACATTATCTCGTAGAAAATGGTGACGAACATCAATATGCTTAGTACGAGAATGCATAACAGGATTTTTAGAGATATTAATTGCAGAGGTATTATCACAATATATAGGAATATTTGAGTAAGAAATACCAAAATCCTGCAATGTTTGTTGCATCCACAAAATTTGAGCACAGCAACTTCCAGCTGCAATGTACTCTCCTTCAGCTGTAGAGAGAGCTACTGAAGTTTGCTTTTTACTATGCCATGCAACTAAACAATCTCCTAAAAATTCACAAGCACCACTTGTGCTTTTTCTATCAACCTGTGACCCTGCATAGTCAGCATCTGAAAAACCGATTAAGTCAAAGGAAGATGAGCTTGGATAAAATAATCCCAAGTCACTCGTACCTTTCAAATATTTAAAAATACGTTTAACGGCATTCAAATGAGATTCTTTAGGTTGAGATTGAAAACGAGCACACAAGCATACACTATACATAATGTCAGGTCGTGAGGCAGTTAAATATAACAATGAACCAATCATACCTCGAAATTTAGTGACATCTACAGGTGTACCTTGTTCATCCTTAGTAAGCTTAACTGAAGTACTCATCGGAGTTGATTTAGGTGTGACATGATCAAGTGCAAATCTTTTGAGTAAATCCTTTATGTACTTGCCTTGGTGAATAAATATTCCTGCATGAGACTGATTAATTTGCAAACCTAGAAAGTACTGCAATTCACCCATCAAACTCATATCGAATTCCTTATGCATGCAATCAGAAAACCACTTACACAAAGATTCGTTAGAAGATCCAAATACTATATCATCAATATAAACTTGTACTAAAATAAAGTTATCACGTTTATGAAAAATAAAGAGAGTTGGATTGAGTGTACCACGAATGAAACCATTGTTCACAAGAAATTGACTGAGACGTTCATACCAACAGCGAGGAGACTGTCTCAATCCATAGACAGATTTCTTGAGCTTGTAAACATAGTTAGGGTACTTCTCGTGAATGAAACCTGGAGGCTGCTTCACGTAGACTTCTTCCTTGAGATAGCCATTTAGAAATGCGCTTTTGACATCCATCTGATAGAGCTTGAACTTCTTGTGAGCTGCAAAGGCCATTAAGATTCGAATAGCTTCTAAACGAGCTACTGGAGCATATGTCTCGTCGTAATCGATTCCTTCCTGCTGGTTGTATCCCTGAGCAACCAACCGAGCTTTATTTCGAATGATATTTCCATCTTCATCTTTCTTATTCTTGAAAACCCAACGAGTTCCAATGATCTTGGCATCCTGAGGAGGTGGGACGAGTTCCCAAACATCACACCGCTCGAACTGGTTCAATTCCTCCTGCATTGCAACAGACCAGTGTTCGTCTGCAACTGCTTCTTGAGCATTCTTTGGTTCGAACTCAGCAACAAAAGCACAGAATGCACATAGATTATGAAGTCTGCTTCGAGTAGAAATCCCTTGATCTAAATCAGTGAGAAGATTATCTGGTGGATGATTCTTCACAGTACTAGAAGACTTAGGAAGTTGAATATTACTCATTTCTTCCTCATTAGAATTGTATGCCTGGAAATGAATATGAGTTGTCTCATTCAAAAGAGACTGCCTCATTTCCGCTTGTGATGATTTATCCAGAGGAGTAACAGAATTCACATTTGAAACACTATCGGGAGTCTTTGGAGAGCCAGAAGATTCATCTGAAGCTTGAGTAGATTCTGCAGAATTATCAGAAGACTGAGATGGACCTGGAGAGTCTTGACTGTTTGATTTGTCAGAATGAGACTGACTCTTTTCGGAATGAGACTGTCTCATTTGGGAATGAGACGATAGATCCGCAGTGTCTTCATCAATTTGAGATATATTCCTTGAAGATTCGTTGAATGAAATATTGATGGATTCTTCTACTTTGTTCTTGACAGAATTATAAACACGATAAGCTTTGCTTGTTGTAGAATATCCCAAAAAGATTCCTTCCGTAGATTTCGCATCGAACTTGCCTCGATTATTTTGAGTATCTAAAATAAAACACTTGGAACCAAATACTCGAAAATAACTAATGTTAGGAGTCCTTTTCTTAAGCAATTCATACGGAGTTTTAAGCAAAATAGGACGGATAAGTACTCTATTTAAAACATAACAGGAAGTGTGTACCGCTTCAGCCCAAAATTTTCTTGGAAGCTTACTCTCATGCAGTAGAGTTCTGGCAGTTTCCTGTAGAGTCCTGTTCTTGCGTTCTACTACTCCGTTCTGCTGAGGAGTTCGAGGAGCTGAGAATTCATGAGTGATTCCTCTTGATTTACAGAAGGTTATGAAATCCTTCTCGAATTCACCTCCATGATCACTACGAATAGTCTTGAGCTTAAATGAATACTTAGTCTCAAGGTTAGTAATAAGATCCTTAAACTCAATAAAAGCTTCATCCTTAGTTCGTAAAAATAATACCCAAGTGAAACGAGAATAATCATCAACTATAACAAAAGCATAATTCTTACCTCCTAAGCTTACATACCTTTCTGGACCAAAAAGATCTAGATGAAGGAGCTGCAAAGGAACAGAAGTTGATACTTTATTCTTAGCAGTAAAGGAAGTTTTCACCTATTTTCCAAGTTGGCAAGCTGAACAAGGTTCTATTTTCTTGTACTTCAGCTTTGGTAGACCTCGAACCAGATCATGAGAAGATATCTTTCGAAGAAGATCCATGTGAACATGGCCAAGACGTCGATGCCAAAGATACTGTTGATTTTGAACAGTAGCAAGACAAATTTCTTCTTGCTGTTCATCAAAATCTAATACGAAAATATTTCCTTTTCTTTTGGCAACTAAAGCAAACTCGTTAGTATGAGTACCAATATAGCATACATCTTTATCGAACTTAACCTTATGACCAGCATCAGTAAGTTGACTTACACTAATAAGATTATATTTCAAACCATCAACTAAACGAACATTATAAATGGCGAACCTATCATTACCAATGGTGCCTTTTCCAATAATTCTGACGGTGTTTGAATCTCCAAGAGTAACTAAGCCACCTTCCTTGGCAACTAGAGATAGAAACTTGGATTTATCACCTGTCATGTGACGTGAACAACCACTGTCGATGATCCATTTATTTCGCGGAACATGGACCTTTAAACAAACCTGCAAGAATTGCTTTATCCCTTAGGTACCCACTTAAACTTGGGTCCTGGTTGGTTAGTATCACAAATCTTATATAAATGTCTATCTGATTTCTTAATCCACATCTGAACAATATTAACAGAAGTATTAGCAGATTTATATCTAGTAGAAGATTTATAAGATGAGTTAGAAGAGTGGCCCTTGATACCACATAATCTAGATTCAGATGTAGGATGGCCAGCTTTGCCACAATCTCGACATTTCTCATAAGGCATCTTATATTTCATAGGAGCTCGCTTATAACCGCCTTGAAATGCACGTTTCTTGATTGACTCACATCCTAAACCTCCTTTATCAAGAGAAGATTTTTGTTCACCAAGAAGAGCATTCAAAGTTCCTTCTCCATGAAAACATTTAGCTAAATCTTTTTCAAGCTGTTCGACTTTCTGCTTTAATTCAGGAACAAGGGGATCAGGAGCACTGTCTTCTTTAACGGTTTCTGAATCAACAGATATTGACTCTTTCTTCAAGGCTTCAAGGCATACATCCTTCATCTCAATCTCATTTTTGAGATATTGATTTTCTTCAGTAAGTTTTGAAACCCTTTCAAGCAATAATTTGTTCTCAGCAACTAGGGCTTCTTCCTTCATGGGATCATCCATTTCACTAAGAACTTCACTTAAAGCTTGCTTTAAATAAGCATTCTTTTCTTTTAACTTTTTAACCTGGACCTGCAAATTCAACATAGATGAAGATATATTTGAATTATACTTAATATTCTGTACCTCATCATTGTCACTGAAGTTGTCCTCTAGTCCAGCAAAGCAAAGTTGAGCAACTTCATCGTCTGAATCGATCTCCACGTCAGATTCATCATCACTCCAAGTAATTAATGCCTTCTTTTTGTTCTTCAGCTTGTAACAGTCCTTTTTGAAGTGCCCTTTCTTTCCACACTCAAAGCAAGTATCTTTGCTTTGATTCACTTTAACCTCCTTGCTCGGATTAGATTTGAAGTCCTTCTTCATAAACTGCGATTTCACAGGTCGTTTGGAGGCATTCCGTTTGGCAAGAAATTTATGAAACTTCTTTGTTAGAAGAGCAATATCTTCATCAGAATCGTCAGGAGACTCATCTGCATCTGCATTAAGTGCAAGAGTTTTCTTACGAGGAGCTTCATCTTCTTCATCATATCTACGTAGCTGATTTTCGAATTCCTCCAATTCACTGAACAGTGTTAGAGTATCCATAGTCGAAAGCAGTGTTGAATCCTGCAGAATGGTAACCTTTGGAGCAAACTTCTTTGGCATTGCTCTGAGGATTTTCCTATTTATCTCAGATTGAGGAATGATCCGTTCCAGAAGTGAGATGGAGTTCATCAATGTCAGAAACCTCCCTTGAGCATCTCGCACGCTTTCATCTCTTTCCAACCTGAAACCTTCATAGTCACTCATTAGCATACTTAATTTTACTTCACGTACCTTAGACGTGCCTTCGTGGCTGACTTTGATCGTATCCCAAATCTGTTTGGCAGTAGTACATGCTGAGACTTTTCTTAATTCTGTAGCTACCATGCCATTGAGAAGTGAATTCATAGCTTTAGCATTGGAATTCATTGCGTTCACTTCTTCGGGAGAGAGATCCTTGAGAGATTTTGGCTTCCCTTCTTTCATAGGAATTGTGAAACCATTTTCTACAGCATCCCATTCAAATGCATCACGCTGGAGAAAGATTTTCATTCGAAACTTCCAGTCATTGTAGTTTTCAGCACCATGAAGCAGTGGTGGATAATTGTTTGAATACCTATCTGGTTGAGCCATGGATCGCTAGCAAAATAAACACTAAAAAGAGAATTAAATGCACCTGCTCTGATACCAAATGAAATTCGATGGCTCGATAGATAAAATAATATTCTAACTGTCAAGGCAAATGGGACAGTCTCTTATGCAAATGGGACAGTCCCTTTACAAATGAGACAGGGTATGGGACAGTCTCAATTACACTGCAGAAAATAAATAACAGAAATAAAATGCAGAATGCTGAAAACTGAAAAGTAAAAACACCAGAAGTTTTCACTTGGTTCGGCCCCTACACCTAGTCTATGGCCTACATCCAAGTCCCCATGCCAACTAGCATAGAGAATGTATTATATCAACTTTAATAAAAGAACTTACAATCTTTTCCTTGATTACAAATATAGCACCTGAAAGAAACCCTTTCCCAAGCTACCTTGCTACCTAGCCCACTGCTATTCCTTAGCCTTCTAGCTACCTTGCTATACTTTGAAATCAAGCTTGCCACAACCCGGCACAAAGTTGATATGAATACACAAGTATAAGAATAAACAAATTGATTACAACTCAAACTAGGTTTCTTGTTTTTCTGGATATGAATATCTCGGGTATGAAACAAGAAAATGATTTCAGATGATGAAAGATTCTCGTGAAAGTGTTAGCTACAAATCTGAAATGAAGAGTTATATTTATAAGCAAAGTTCTAACAGATTTATTTTCAAACACAAGATAAGATTGGAAGATAAGTTTGTTTGAAAATATTTGAATGAAACTTTGAAACTAATCTGTTAGTACGTTTGAAAAAGATAAATCAAGTAAAGAGATAAGGCTTGAGAAATTTAAACTTGATTTATAAGATAAGGTGGTGAGTTTGTTTGAGATAAGGTTTATCCAGATAAACAAGATTTACACAAAACCCTAACAAACCTAATCATGAGAAATAGCCACTGCTGGAAAATCTGAACAAACTGCAAAGCTTGAATCTCGTTTACTTGCATTCTGTTTATCTTCTGTTTATCTGTAATCATCATAAACCTGAGCATCTAACAGTTGTACCAAGTAACTAACATCCTTAAGAATCATCTCTATACCAGTAAGATAGCCTATCACTTGCAAGTACAGAGAACACCTGTAAGTTTGTAGTAGAATATTTATAAATATTTCATTTTTTTTCGAAATGGTTAGTAAGAGGTAAATAGAGAAAATATTTATAACTTGTTGGTTTATGAGTGATTGTGTGGTCTTACAAAAGGAAGTAGGATACAAGGTTATGGCTCATATTATGAATTTGACATAGTTTTGTTAAAACTTCTTAAAGCTTCTCAAAGAGAATTGAGGAACTAACATATCTTACAATTAATCTTGTCTCTGGTCAAAATAAACATGTGATATGAACATATAGTCACACAATATCCAATAATGTAAAACAGAGATGAGCACGGAATAATCCAATTCTTAAAATTTTGTAAGCAATTAGATGATGAAATAAAAATGGACTACAATTAAAATCATTGCACTTGTAATTCTTAAATCATGTATAAACTGCCATGGTTTGTAATATTTACATTGTATCTACAAATAAAGGATTCAACATGTTTCTACTTTCTATGCATCTCACAAAGAATACATAATCAAACAAAAAGTATTTTCAGTGTTTTGCTTAAGCTGCATATAAGAACAAAGCATTTAACTTGTTGTTGTTGCAAGGGAAGTGTGCCTTGCTATTATGTTATCAAGTATTTCCTCGATAATTAGATCAAGTGATGCCAGATAAAAGTTGAATGGAAGGAGTACAAAATCTCCTATTTAATTTGTTTCACCTTTTTTTGGCTCTCATTGCATAAGCAACTCATTACTTCTTGTTTATATATAAAAGTAATAAATAAGACTCTCTCTTAGGATGGTTAGGAGGGTCACATATATTTCAACATATAAAGTGAATTCAATAATTATTGTAGCTTGCTAGAATCAATAATATATGATCACATTTTGTGTAATACAACTTATGTATTATAAACACTATCAGATATTGTCGCTTGTGAATTTTCGCACATAAAATCATATAATAACGCTATGTTAAATCGTAGAAATATATAAAAACACTTTCCAAGATAATCAAAAATTAATAACTTGTCATTCTCTGAGAACAGCTTTGTCATCAATATCACCAACACCAAGAAAATGCTTGATGTACCATTGGATCATCATTCTTTGGAGCAGACCTTGACGCTTAATGATATATAAAGATATTGCTAAATGGTAAGGTTTTCTCCAAAAACATTATCAAAATATCCCCAATTTATTATTGTTCCTCTATAAGAGAATGGTAATGTGTGATATAATAGCTGAGTAATGGTATTTGATTTCTTAAACCTTAAATCTAATAAACATGGTTAACAATATGGAAATTAAAATTAATCTAAATTTAAAATAAATAAAAAAATAGTAGAGATGATAGAAACATTACAATTTTCCTCGTATATTGGTGGATTATAGAGTGTTGTATACATGTATTTCTCAATACATGGAGGCTATAATTTTTTATAATGTAGTACTTTGCAATGGAGAAATTTGATCCAAATTAAAGAGTGGTTATTAATTAGAGAGACAAATTGTGTTCAATTTAGTTTTACTTACACATATTTCTCAACAAATCAATTCTATGATAAAATCCTTTTTATCCATATAATTGGTACATGGTAAAAAGGAGAGAATAAAGTGTACCAAAGTTTTTTAAGTTGTAAAAGAGAACTTTAATCGTTATATCAATAAATCTCCATTCCAACCTATCTTATGCCTTAAAATATCAATTCTTAACCGAGCCACGACCTTTTTTCCCTTGTGACTTCGAATGCATTCATTGTATTATGAGCTAATAGCATCCCTTCATTAAAAGCACTCTGTTTGTTAGACACTGTCTAGATTAAACATAGTTTGAAATTATTCACCACCACCTTCGATAGTATGTGCATCAGAACATTATAAAGATAGATAGGTCAAAGATCTTACATATGTTTCAGTTGTTTAACCATAGGAATAAGACATACAAGCCTACGATTTAATTCCGTTGGCCCATGTCCTGTATCAAAGAAAATCTGACAAAATAGAACAACATATCTTTTGAAAATATTTCAATATGTTTGAAAAATGCCGGGTTCGACCCATGTGGATCTAATGACTTGTATTGATATATGAAAAAGACTACATTCTTAACATCCTCCTCCCTAATAGGTACTATGACCTAGTGATTGTGAAATAATAATTAAAAAATGTTTGCAAAAAGGGTATAATTTGACACGACCTTAATCAAATAACCATATATCAAACAAAATGGTAAATTTTGAAATAAATTTAAATAAACATACCCGAGCAGAAACAAAACCATGTTAAGCCATAGGAAAAAACATATGTGTGTGTACTATCCAACTAAATCATAGTGGAAGACATGTAGATGTGCAGGCCATAACAAGGAATATCAGATATGCATGTCCCATAATTACAATATACCTGTTTGTCTTGTCGTGGTTTCGGTATTTTTGTTTATAACTATGAGCCAAAGCCAAAGAGACCAAATCGAGATGTTCCTTCAGACTCTGATGTTTTACCTTGAGCACAAGATGCTTTTTTGATGAGTTGATTTGATCCAAGTTTATGGAGAAACCACCTTGCAAAGAGAAAGTCAGGTACCGGGATTTGTAAATAACAATCTGAGAATCTCATATTGTAATTTAATTTAATTCCTTATCACCAAATGATAAGGAGTTGTCAAAAAAGAGCACAAAATGTTTTACCTATCCAAGAGAATCCATGTTATAAAACATGGCAACCTTTCCACTTTTGCTAACTTGATACATTTCCCTGTAGTAGGTAGCAAGGTCATAGTTGCAGAGCAATGTCCTCCACCAATACTATAGATGTCATTTTCTTCGTTATATGTATTAATAACATATCGCCTCTCCGTCCTTGAACTATTCTTGTTATCAACACTTGTGGTATCTCTTCTTTCAATATATTTGTTCTCACTTCCCGTAGCTCGGGTCATCTTCTCACAATTTTCTTTTATCTTTTTTCTAAAATGAAACGAGTAAAAAAAATTATAAGATGTGAATTATAATAACACTTGCTTAATTGATTATTAATAAACAAGTATACAAACACCTTAATATGACCTAGGCGATTGGACACAAGCTTTTTATGTAACGAGTCAATATATAATAAAATATCTGAAAGTATTGAATTTCTTCTTTGTGGTACTTCATTCTATAAAGATTAACAAACTATCAGAACACGAAGCAAACAAAAAGTCCAAAATACAAATTCTACTTTTACAACGATAAATGATTCCTCACAATTTCATACCATTGTCATTCCAAACAAATCCCAATACAACTCAGAACTGATAATAAGACACGATTGACATATAAACATGATTTAATAAATAAACCCTAATTAACACATATTGTAATATTGATAAAAGATCCCAAACACAAAATAACATAGAAACAAAAAAGCAAGGAGGTAAATTATACAATAACTAATAATAATCGACCAAATTTAATCTTCTCCTAAATTAAATTTAGTGAATTGAAAGAACATTAGGAAAGATGATTTGGGAAAAAAATACATTCCGCTCAAGGTTTAATCTTTTCCGAGATTTAATCTTCTTGGAGCTTGAGTCTCTACAAATATTTCAGCAAAGATTTAATCTTTCGCCACAGTGGAGATTGTTTGATAGTCTGTGTTTTTTTGTTTATTTAATAGACAGCCGGAAAAATAATTTCAGCAAGCCCGCTCACAAGTTTTGAACAAGACCGCCTAACTTTTGGGCCCAAATCTATGATATACTGTAACGATTATATAATGTATTGCAATAACATGTATTTGTAACGACCTCGAAATTTTGTTGATTCAGTTGCAATGTTTTTAAAATCCCTTGCAATAGACATGAAATCACCTTTCAACAGCAACGTGGTTTAGATAGTTTTTAAAAATCTGGTTGTAAAAGCAATTTCATGGTATAGTGAACTAAACCTTGTATAATCATTATTCATCTAATACCTGATTCTCCTACAGGCTGGAAGCTATTCCTCATACATACCCTGATATAGTCTGGTGATATTTATGAATTGCTTTATGCTCTGAAATAAATGTTTTATCATTTTTAATTATGATTCTGTTTTATTGAATTACAATATTTATCATGTTGAATTGTTATAGAATTGGATTAGATTTCTAAATATGGAACAGTTTCCTGGTCAGACCAGATAGGTAGTCATATTAGGCCAATGTGTGCCTTGGATCCAGTATAGAGAGCAGAGCTGTGTGCCTTGATCGGGGTTAGTGTGTCACTGATCAGCAGCCTAACCTTGGTTTTAAACTTAAAAATGAATATCCAATTCTAATAATTGCATAACAAGGAACTTGATTCATATAAATCATTTCAACTGATCATTGTTTATACCTAGTTATTGTTATTATAACTTGCTGAGCTAGTTAGCTCACCCTTGTGAATCTGTTTAAGTCATTCTACAGTTAAAATGGAAATTGTTGATAACGAGGATCCCGAGTCCAGTATACGATCTAGGATTCCTGGTTGAGTTGGATCGAGCTAGTTTGAGTTATGCAAGTTTGTAAGAGTGATTTCATTTTCAGTTGTATGTTAAACTAGTTGGGATTTGATATGACGTAATAAAAGTCAAGGTTGTGGTTGATTTTCATACTTTTACCTGTTGGGATCCGTGGTTGCGTAAATAAGGATAATTGCATATAATATTTCATATACATGTTTATATAATATGTATGTTGTGAACCCCAAACTACTGACCCGGGTTTGGAGGGCGTCACAACCACCATCTCTGAAGCTAAATCAACTACTAATATAACCTAATATACAACCAGTGCTACCACTAAAGCTACCAGCAATGCTACCATAAATTGCCACTACTAAGACTAACCAATATACCACCAATGCTACCACTATGGCAACTAGCCATTCCACCACCAATACGACCACTAATCTATCACCAATGACAACACCAATGCCACTACTAAGACTAACCAATATAACATCAATGCTACCACCTGTAATACCATAATTAAACTGGCCATAAATGGAACTGCTTAAGCTAGCACAAACTTCAACACCAACACCAATAATACCACCACCAAATTCTCCTACAAAGATTACCACTTTCAATGCCACCAATTACACTAATAAGAGCTCCAGGACAAATGGCACCATCAATTCGAGCAAACCACTGCTAATATTATCATGTCTGGTACAACCAATGTAACCACTAAAGATGCTAGTCATGCTGCCACTTATCCCACTATTAAAACTACCCAATATACCACCAATTCTACTACCACTTATGCCATTATTAAAGTTACCACCAATTCTACTACCACTTATGCCATTATTAAAGTTACCACCAATGATACACCTTAAGTTAGCACGAAATTCACCACCAACAATCCCACCACAAATTCCACTCCTAAGATTACGACTAATAGTGCCACCAATTGGTCTAGTAAAATTACCACCACCAGTGACACCGCCAACAATATTACTACTGGATTAAAGAAAAACCATAACTCTGTCATTTTCAAATAGTTATGGATCTATAGAAGTTACTAAGCAACGGGTTCTAGTGAGGCTGAAAATGGTGACCCTACCTATTCATGTATTTAAAATATAAGTTCTTCACACACTAAAAAATTTCCCAAACAAAGCCTACATCTCTATCAAAGTGATGATGTTAAAAAGTGATGGGGCTTTGTGAGATGGAAAACTCTGAATATACGTAAGCTTCGTGTGTTATTAGGTCAACAAAGAGTAATTTAGAGTTATTTGTCATATATACATTAGAAAAATAAAAAACACAGTGCACATAGATCCACTTGTACTATCTCCATTTATATTTATAATATATATTAGCATGGTAAAAGTTAAAAAATAACAAAGAAACCTTACACCGTACATTGATGAAGAGGAGAAATGGAAGGCACTTGGAGCATTTTCTTCATTGTTTTTGGAACTTGTTGCAAGTAGCAAGAAAAATATAATTCATGTGAAAATGTCTCTAAAGTAAGTTCATACATAAACATAAAATAAATTTAATAGTATAATTCAAAAAATATGAACATAAAATATAAATAATATGTGGGCTTCTTTTCAATAAATTTTCATTTTTTTCATATATCTTGTAGTTGATTATTCATGAGGAACAAAAAAAATTAATATAAATATAACTGATTTTTTTTCTAACCTTGACATATAATCTTGAAAGGATAATTCTTGACATAGGTGTCATGTAAAAAAAATACAAGTGACATTTCATGTAAATCTATATACATATATACAAGGAAAATGGGATACTTATTTTAGTGTTTGATTTCTACCAAAAGTTTATGCAAATAACACATATGAAAAGAAAATGAAGAAACAGGGAAATATAAATTATTACGTTAACTTTGTTAAATAACATCAATTCATGATAACCAGTAAACCTTATCCACTTAGTCCTCCACCAATTCATTTGATTAGTCCTCCACCAATTCATTTGGAGATGTGTTTATCCTTAGAGCACCAAAGTACTCTTTTATAGAAAATACAAATAACTCCAAAACCCTATTTCATGGCCATGTACAAATTTATTTTGTTTGTAAGGTGGCGGCTTGTGCTGATATTGGGGTTTTACCTACCTTTTTAATATGCTATATTTTGCAGGCCCAATTGTATATCTTGGATTTCAATGGGCCCAATTTAGTTTAAATTGGTTTTTATCTTACTATCAATTTCTCATTACAAATTCAAAATTTTTCTTTTTATAAAAATATAATTTAACAAAGTCCGCTCCATGTATTATATAACTAATTGGCTGTTGATTTACAACCACAAATTAAGTGGTAAGCATTCTATAAAAACTTAACTAAAAATTGACATTTTCTCAAAAAATTTAAATTTTATTTAGTGAAATATATATAAATTCCCTACTGACCTCAACTAACAATAATATATGTACTACTACAACCCTAACTAAGGAATTATAGAAGTACTACTATCATATATTCAAGTCTTAAAAAACCTCTCACAATAATTGAGATATTATTGGTCATGTAAAAATTAATATTACAATACAACATTTAATCAAATTAAATTTCTAGAGGTGTAAGATTGAATACCAAATTTTTGACAAACAAGTTCTACTTATGGAAAAAAGATACAATTTTTAAAAATATTTACTAATTTCTATGTTTATTTAAACATAGAATTAAAATGAATGATAATATGATTGTTGATTTTTATTTATTCTTAGTCAATTTGATTTGAACATGTAAAATGACAATATATTGTGGGTAACAGTACATATACCATATTCATTCACTGGTAATTAGGAAAAATCTAAATTGGGAAGAAATTGAATGAGAAATGCAGGCTGACAGTGTCTAAGTATATAAGTTGTTGACTTGACCATATGTACTTTAACATAATTATAATGAATATTTTTAATATTTTCAATTTTAATGAAAATTTATTATTTAAAAACAATACTTATATTTATAAACTTGTTTTGTAACTCAAAATTTTCAATAGACAAGTTTTCCAACAAATTTTGGGTCTTTTCACAAGGTGGGTATGAAATGCAAAGAGAACATTATTTTGTAAAATATGTACCAAACTAGAATTCAATTATTTTTTTAAGATGAATAAAGAGGATACCTACAAAAATTACTTCTAGAATTTCCTTTTTTGAATAAAATTATTAATATTAAACTTTAATTCAAAAAAAAAAAATTTTAAAAAATTTGTAAGATTATTAATTTTACATGAACAAAGTTCAAAAAACATGTATTATGGGATGAAATATATTCTACTAAGTTTGCCCTAATATTTTAAGTAATTTATAATTTATATTGACTTTGGTATGAAATGACTAATATGGCCCACTAAGCATTTTTTTCTATATAACAAATAGTAGAAAATGACTAGTTAAATTTTATACCAACTCTGTAATTTTTTAGTTATGATTTGAATCTACCGGTTATATTAGAGTTAGAAAATATATTTTTTTAAAAAAATATTTTAATAATCATGCAACAGTAATCATTTAAGCATAAAATTATTAGTTTCTAACATTGAGTTGAGAAAATTTATAATGAAAAATATGTTTTTTGACAAATAATAATGCTTACAAAAATATATTAAAATTATTTAAATATCATTACTACTTATATATGTACTCACCATTTTTTTAAGTTCTTTGAGTAATTTTTAATCCAAATTAGTTATTTGAAATAAACATTTCTTTTTCTTGCAAATATTTTAAGAAAATATAAAAAAATAATAAGATCACCAAATTCTGAGAAAAACTATTAAAAAAGGAGATCAAAATTTAAATTCAAATTTGCAAATCCGAGAACATACCTCAATTTTTGGTCCAAAGGGGGAACCTACATATGTTGATGGGAATAGAGTTCTGATTTCCTTAAAATTAAAAAATGGCTTATAAACTTCAAAAATTTGGTGTCAAAATTGGTGTCAAAAGATGATTATATTGTATATAACTATCACCATTTTTTACATTAGTATTTCATATGAGAATTTAACAAAAAGACCTCAATAGTATTTATTGATCAATACTTCTCATCAAGGTTGTTCATATTAGTATTTTTTTTGATATTATACCATATGTATTAGGATTCCTTATTGATTTTATCTGTTATATTGATTGTGTAAGTGTGCAGTATTAAGCAGAAATTAGGTTAACACTAGTGAATTTATTTTATCATACAATAACCTACAAGCTCTCAAGATATTTGCTCATGTTGAGCTAGAGAATTTTGTAATAAGTTTTTATTCAATAATATATAAACTATTCTTCATTATTGAGTACATATTGGATTTGATTGTTATAATTATATTGACCCCCCTCTATAGGTAATTAAGGCCTAAAATTGATATCAAAGCTTGGGTTTATATAAATCACTTTAAGATCCACAAAATAATCTTTAATGACATAATGAAACTCAACAAAATTTATTGTCACCATTAGCCATAAACCAAATCAACAACAATATGAGAAGATATGAAACCCTCAAATTTCCAATCTTGAATATTAATAAATACCCTTTCTGGAGAAGACTATATGTCTTCACGTAACAGATGGTGAATAGTGGAAGGGATTTATGATGGACCTCATTAGAAACTATTTTTGCTATTGTGGTCAATAAAAAATGCAAAAGTCGACATTTTGCATAACCAATATAGACAGTGTGATTCCCCTAGGTTTATTGGATGCAAACAATCAAGGAAATTTGAGACACTTTGGTGGTTAAGTGTAAGGCACAACGGCTATCAAGAAGATTAAAGGACAATACTCAATCCACCGGTATGAGCAACTTTGACTCAAAAGTTGATGAGTGTTGTTTGAAATCTATGATAGATTTCAGAAATTGTTGAATGATTTGTCACTTGTTGACACAGAGTATGATCCAGCAGATTCAAACTTGAATGTTCTTCTTGCACTCCCTCAAAAGTGACTGAAAGCTATATCAATAAGGGATAACTATGATCTTGAAGGCACATCTCTAGTTGAGATATATGGAATTCTGAAACTAATGAACCGGTGATGGAGTAGAAAAGTAAGACGAAATGGGAGAAGACATTTTCTCTGAGGGTAGAGGAAAAAGAGAAAAATTAAAAGAAAGAGTCATTCCAAAATGAAAGGCCATGATTGTATAGTCTAACACTGAGTCACAAATACTCAAGATGACTTACAAAATTATTCAGGAACTGAAATTGATCATGGTAATGATGAAGATATCCTACAAATTGATGTTCTTTTAGTTAAAAAGTTTAGAAATATGGGCTATATAGACTTCAAAAAAAATGTTTTTGAAAAAAAGGCTGTAGTTACTCGAACTTTAGCATGATAAGAGGAATTAAAGGAAGAATGATCGCAAGGAGTCAAGGTATGAGAAATTACAAGTCAAAGATCAAGTGCTATAATTGTGATGAAGTCGGACACTTTGCTGCTTATTCAAAAAGCCAAACACTGAGAAGAAGCAAGCCTTGATCAGCAAGAAGAAGAATTGAAGCAAGTTTTGACCAGAAGAACAATTGGGATGATACATTAGAAGAGTACAACTATGCTCAACAAAAAATTGCATAATGTTGTGTATTTCTAAAAAAGTAAATTTTATTTTATACATGATTTAATTTTTTCATTATAACGGGCTTTTCTTAATTTTAGGTAAAAGTTACAAAATAAATTAATGGAGATTAAATAATTTAAACATGTATATTTTATTTTGTTGAATGATATTATCTTGTTAAACTAACACGGTTGAACAATCAAATTTTTGAAATTTATATGAATTATTGATAGTAAAGTCAATATTATTTAAATTGAAATGATATCAATTAGTGTAAATTAGTTTTTATGATTTTCTTGCTAATAAAATATGTTAAACACATTTTGAGATGTACACTTCGTCATGTATGTCACCGTTACAGAACCAAATACTTTAAGGTATCCCAAATCTGGTTTCTTACCTCCCAAAACTTCATACGGTGTTGAACCATTTACAGCCGTGTTGGTAAACGATTAAGCATGTATATTGTGCCTTACCGCTTCCCCCAATTGGTTGATGGCAACTTCAATTCTTTTAGAAAACTCGGACCATCGCCGCCACGGTTCTATTTCTTCTCTCGACTACCCGTTCTGTTGCGGGGTATACGGGGCTGTATATTGACGTTCAATCCCCATTTCTTCACAAAATAATTTAAATTCATTCCAGCAAATTCACCACCTCCATTTGTCCGTAACATTTTATACTTCTCTCCATTCTCTTCTCTACCATTGCCTTAATTTTGAACATTGCAAAAGCATCTCTTTTTTCTTTTAACAAATATACCCACATTTTTCTACTTTAATCATCGACAAATAAGAGAAAGTATCGATTACCTCCAGAAGTCTCAGGCGTGATGGGCCACAATGTCTGCATACACTAGTTCAAGGGGCTTATTTGTTTAAAGCATATTTTCTGGGAATGGACTTCTTACCAACTTTGTCATCAAGCATCCTTCGCATTTATCCTTGGTTGAATCAACTTCGGAACTCCATATGCTAATTTCTCCTTTGACATGAGTTCTAAGGCTGAAAATTGACATGGCCGAGCCTTGTGTGCCATAGCCATGTATCTTCCGGTTTTTGTGAGTAAATACATAGGGCTACTATCCTAAGGCTTATTTTGTAGAAACGATTTTCACTCTCTCTTCACTTTATCAACAGTCGACTCGTTCATCATACACCCATTAATATTCTCCCTCAATACAACCTTGTTACCAGCCTCCGAAAGTGGACCCCTTACTAAGGTATCATAGAGTGTGCGCTCCGAAGGCATCATAAGTAGCATCCCACGAAGCAAGTTCCGCAACTATACACAATTACTAACGGTTCATAAGTCAGAGCTCACTCGTATTCTTATTTGTAAAACAGGGTACTTCATCCATAAATTTTAAAACAAAAGCAGTGCAAAAATATTAAAACATTTTAAAATAAATAAAGTGTGAAGAGTTAACTTAAAGAAATATCTCCTAAATTATGTTGCCAAATGAACCTAGATATACACACATACACTTAATATAATAATCACAATGTTAACATGTACATGCCACTAAGCAAACCACACTTTACTTTATAAAGCTTAACCCATAATAACAATTAAATGTCACTACAAGTAACAAAATAAATTTCTATTGAGATATAAATATGACCATTCTCATGTAATATCAAAATAGTGTACCAACAAATAAAAAAAACTCAACACTTAAATACAT